>NC_141792.1:10426832-10676832 GCF_054643075.1 Acanthaster planci
CCCCCCCCCCGCGGTTTTGGCCAGGCAGGCCACTCAAGGACACCTGTGGTTCAGTTGACGGACGAGCCACAGGCAAAGACTGCAAATCTAAGAACTGCTCACTCCCTACACAGTTTCATGAAACTGCTCTATCTGTATCACTTGAAATAAATATATTTTGACCCTTTTAAAGAATGCAAAGCTTAATTTTTTATCTGACTGAAAAGCTTTAGTACTACTTCAGGCTCTTATAACTTTATTTGCATTCAATCTGGCGATATTACTGTACAAAAGGTCATGAACAATATGCCCTGTAATTTGTATCTCAAACAATCTCTTATAACCATCAACATCCCGCACAAGATCATCCACACCGCCCAAAACATTTGCTGGGATCTTTGGCAGGAACGTATTTTGGGACGACAGCTGGTGGAGGACGCTTTGGTGAGAGAAGAAGTGGGAGGGGATAATGCTGGCACAGAAGAATTTGCTGAAGCCTCTTGTATCTTTTTCGGCATCACAGAGTACAAATAGTTTTGATTTGTTTCTTGGATTTACAATCGAAACAATTTTGTCCAGGTCACTGTTAATTTAACTGTGTTTTTTCTAACTTAATGAGTTTAATTTTTGGTTCATGAAATGAGGCAATTAATTCATAGAACGAGGAAAGTTTCAGAACGTGGAAATGATGTACACAGTTCGATAAATTCAGATCTGTAAAGAACATGAATTAACTCATCCGTGTTTTGGTTTTGTTTTCATCAGGATAATAGATATTAGTTACGTCTCGACCACATCTTTTAATACTCAGTTTATTTTGTGCTGGTGAATTAAATCAACCGTGTGATATAACTTTCCGCAAATTTTGAAACCTTGCATTTTGGATCAACAAATGACTTGAGAACTGAATGGGTATAATCACGGAGGTATAACAAGGGGCAGAGATAACACGCTTATTCATTTGCCAAGTTGTGTAACAAGTTAATATAAGAGGAAATAACAGTCTGTAATTTCCCCCAAAAAACTATCTGACTCAGTCTTCTACACTGAAGGCATGACCGCAGAGAAATTCAGTGTGTTCAGTGATCCAAGGTCAGTTTCTAGAAACCACAAACCACTTAACTACTGACCACCTGTTACAAGCCCACTGGTTATGTAAACAGTCCTTCACAATAAGTGACCTACTATAAATGCGAAATTCCTCCACAAGTTCCCCGCAATAAATGCACAGCTACTTGCGGGGAAAATGTGGGGAAAGGATTCAGTTTCCCCACAATTTTACCACAACTTATCCCGGACGAGATTTGAAATAGGCCAAGTGAGTACATCACCAAAACCTGTACAGATTCCTGATGGCTCTGTGATTTGATTTCTTACCAGATCATCGTCTCGTCATAATCATTGTTCCGTTGATTGTGGGTTTCGCTGTGATCCTCAGTGCGGTCGCTGGCATAATGGGGCATGTCATCAGACGACTAAATCGGCGCTTTAGGGAGTGAGTATCACCCGCGTATCATTTCAGATAAGGTGTGAAAAATTCATTTTTCCTCAGTGTGAACCATATCAAAAAAGCTGATCCCAGTAGGCCTATGAAAATCACGACAAGCCGACAATACTGCGCCGATGTAGTTGTTGACGTTGACAAAAATCATAATATCATTCGTCTCATTCGAATAATTACCAGTTAAACTAAATATTCCCACGAAATCCCAATTGACTTTAAGCAAACAATTCAAATCGGGTCGATGAGACCAAACCCCCAAACGGTATAACCATATTTTCTAGGACAAAATCGCCAGAAACTGTTGTCATGCACAGACTGTATTTGAGTTGTTTTTTATTTAAGAGTTTAGAAAATCTTTGCTTTGTTCTGTTAACAGGTTGAAAAGAAAAACTGAAAAAGGAGAACACACTCGTGTGGCAGGTGATTATTATGCATGAATTTTCCTCCCCGCTGCAACTTTCATAATTATATAGAAAAATATGAAATATTTGTAGTCAAGGCAACATCATAAGATCTTGACTTTATATTACCAAAAAAGGATAGTGCGTAGTTATACCGAGGAACTACGTTTTCGACACCGTATTCAGTTGTAAGAGTGCTTAACAGTATTTTAGCTCGCACTTAAGTGTGTGGAGAGAATTCACCGTGGTTAATTCATTGAATACAAATTGTTCGACAACCACAGATGGCAACAACGCTTCCTCGTCTGGCAATTTTCCCAACGTGCTCTGGTCGCAGATAGCAGCACATGATTTGGAGGAAAGAAATGTGGAATATGAAACAACAATCGGTCCCTCAGGTAGTGCTGTCGAGGCAGGGAACCCCATTTATTTCGACGCGGACGACAAAGAGACAGACCGCAGAGATTATGGTAAAACACCCGTGCATGTTTTATCACTAACTAACAGTCAGGTGCGCCAGCAAAATGAGGTGACGTTGATAACACACAACAAAAATCCTGTGGTGGTTTATTAATCCGGTTCTTAAGTGACTTTGTCACAAAGGCGGCAAGCTTAACGATTTGCAGGCTCCCATTGGACGATCGCTGAAATTGCGCGTTAACTTCCGGTTCCATGGTTCCCCGTAAACGGCGATCAATGCATGTAACTCTATGTGCAGTGCATGTGCAGTGGGCGTGGTTTAAACTGAAGTGACGTCACACTTACGAACCGGATAGGCCTACTCATTCGGTTGAACTTTGGAGAGTATTGTGTCAAGGGGAGTTACTGCTATCCATTCAGTGTAGCACTGGATACCGAAACTGAAGCCAAAGCCTACATGCATGTATAACATTAGATACTAAAAAATCCATCTAAACATGTGAAGGTATCCCAAGACATAAAGATGATACTTTACATTTAAAATGCAGAGAGCACCCATATTGAAGTGCTACACTCTAAAAACGTCCGGGTCAGATTGACCCAGAATTGGGTCCCATCCGGTATAACCCTTTTCCGGGTCAAATTATGACCCAGAAAGGGTCAAATATGACCCCAAAAAGGGTGAAATATGATCCGAAAGGGGGTCATATTTTGACCCAGAAAAGAATTATACCGAATAAGACCCAATTCTGGGTCAATCTGACCCAGAAGTTTTTAGAGTGTAAGTGAACGTGAATATCCGCTCTTCCAATGTCTGGAAATGCATATTATCCCCCTCTATTTTGCATTCCATTCAGGGTCAAGAAGTAATCCAGGCAATTCCAAGACCCAAGGCTGCGCAGAGACGATGGATAATATCGAGCATACATATTTCATGCGAGATTGGGACGACTAATAATCGATAACAGACTAAAAAAAACATCCCTAATAAAAATCGTTTATGCATCTTTTGTGCTTTGATTGTAAAATCGTTTGCTCATCGGAATTGGCAAATAGTTAAAATTTTGTTAATTACTTTAGTATAGAAGAAAGTTACGCTTATAAATTTGTATAACAATTGTACATAACATGCATTGTTACTGTGCAGGACTGTTTGCCCTGTGTGGAACCACTCCTTGTAGATAACAAAATAATGTGCTGTTGCTCTTGTATTGGTGATAGTACCAACCAAACATAATGTTCAGCTTTTTATAAATTGGGAGGGAAATAGGTTCCTTATTTTTGTGTTTAATACTGGGGTTTGTAACTCCTGATGAACTTAAACATTAAGTTTTGCTATTCGGTTCAGCCGAAGACCAGAAAGAGACCGACAGTCGTTATCCGAAGACTCAAACTACTGACTTACTAGTTGATCTGCAAGTTGGGGATAAACAACAATTTGACGTGCACAAACCAGTACAAACCTTTCTGATTGCAGGAACAGGTTTGACATAAGACATTTTAGCCAGCTGCGCAAACTGTGACCATCCACATGTTCCTGGTTTATTTACTAGATCATGCATCTGGAAATATGTTGATTTACTGTATACATGGGTTTCACGGCGTGCGCCATCTTTATTTTCTGTACCAGTAGAAGGGAGTCTGTTGTATTTTGCTCTCTCTTTTGAAGATGGTGAAATAAACGTCAGTTTAACCAGATGGATTTTGTTTTGTGATATCTTTACGGTGAATAATTGAAAATACTTTCTCCTATGTTGTAGTGCTCTCGGTAGCCGAGATCTCGGAAACAAACATGGTTTGATGTGAAATACCACACAGTTTATTTGTGTCAAGTTTGGGGAACTTGAACGAAAAGTTTTGAAATTATGTCAAGATAGTGTTAGGATCCCCCAAACAAACATTCACACCACGACCTCTTGGGGTCACTGCTGGCGTCATCATGATGTAAGGACAAGAGAGGTCATGTGTGTCAGTCTTCAGACATCATGTTTGCAACTTTTTAAGAAAATTGGCCAAAAAAACCCAAAAATCTAGAGGGCTCCCTCCAAATATTTACTGGCATTACGCAACAAAGAATGCAATTTCTACTCCTTTTATAATATTCCTTTGGTAGCAGTTTATTATTTTGAGCATACAGCGCATATACGTTGGGTAAGGGCAAAACCCGTTATATATAATTGAGGGCGTTGTTGACAACTAAGGACAGATATAGTTCCGTACAGAGGTTAATATTTGTAAATATTTGGAGAGAGCCCTCTAGAGTTTTGTTTTAAATCGGAGAACCACTCCTTAGTTCCTCTGTTGTCAGGATGGACCGGTTTGCTCAGTGGTCGTTTCTCATAATGATGTTGATAAATTTAGCCGATTTTCAAGAGCTCACTGGACCTAACGTTTGCGCTGAAAGGTATGATGTCTGTTTTATTGCATTGTGTTTCAAAGTCCACAAGTGTGTAACGTATTTCAACTTTTGCTACCAGAAAGTATTTTGAGGATTTGTGAGCTTTACACTGTATGTGTGTATGTGAACACAGAATAGGGAGATCGAGTCTTTATACGGGGAGTTTTTGACAAGTTGGCTGGGTGGAATCTGACTGAAAAGCTGATGGACTGTAAAGTTAACTAAGGTAGTAGTATTTGACTACGTGTAATTCTAACGTAAGCGCACTTTATTAAAATCTTTCCTATTGCATAAATAGATAAAGAGCACGTGTTGTTTTCGTCATTTTACAATCGATTGTTTTCCGGAATAAAAGTTTGAATTAAACTTTAAGATATTATTAATGCAGCTTGCTAAACACATCATAAAAGAATGGAGTGTCTGATTTGCTTTTTCAATGTTACACTAATTCCCAAAGGAGAAGAATTATCACAGTTAGGACAAGTTAGAATCAATGCAAGAAACTCGAATTATCCCCGCACCTGAAATGGATCTGGACCCACTCAACCGTCCCAAACCAATCCAACCTAAACTAGAATGTAATTAAACAGTAACTTTCCCTTTATTTGGCCCAGTTATTTCGATGTGAAGCGCAAGACGAGCCGGGTAACGGTGGCAGATGAGTCGTTTCAATGCTCCGGCAGCCTGGCGATCGAAAGTGTTTCAAATTAAAGTTATAATGAAAGACACGATTGCATGAAATGTTCAAGTAGTCTCTTGTCCTAGGACCTATATGCAAACCGACATTTGTCGATGCGTAAACGCACTTACTCTGAAGTGTGCTTGTATTAAGAATATCTAGTTAAATCATACTTGACTGCGTTATTTTCCTCATCTTTTCTGAAGTGTCACTCGCAGGAAGACTAAACAAGTAGAACACACGACTTACACTTACAATTGCCAAGGTGGCCAGCAGACATGCAGTGTTACACGGTATGTCTTTTAACCCAGTAATAAAGTAATTGGTAGATGAACTGTTTAGCGATATTCTGTTAATTTTTAATTTATTAAGTGTCCTTCGGCGTAGCATTGTTCAATTGCATCATATTTTGGCAAGTATTAGTTTTCGTCCCAGATCGAATGGAATATCCCCCTATAGGCCTTTAAGTGCACGGCCTTAACAAAGCTGCATGCCTACTTCTGCCTTATCGGAATCCCCAGTGACAACGAAGTAAATGAACGCATCGATTTCGTTTCTTCTTTGATAAAGGGGTATAACCGTCTATTACACAGACTACGAGTCTCGCCAGATTTGTTGTAAAGGATGGCTACGTAATGAGAGCAACTGCTTAACACGTGAGTTATTTGAAACGAGGCATTTACTGTTATGTACATTTTTAAGCCAATTAGTCTGGAGAGCCCCTCGACAGGAATCTTTTTCTTTTGGGCAGTCCATCGGGGACTGTTGGATTTTGTCCTTTGTTCCATCATGTACAATTATGCTTTACTGTCTGTTTTGTTTACCTGTGTTTCCCGAGAAATGAAATAAATAAAAAAATAAATAAAATAATGTTGATCTTTTTTACGTCCATTTTACATACTTGCTCGTTCAGCTTGTCCACGCAACACCTATGGACAAAACTGCACTGAAACCTGCAACTGCACCTCAGCAAACAGCCACTGCGATCCCATTAACGGGTGTAGTTGTGATACCGGGTGGAAACCTCCTAACTGCAGCGAGCCATGTGATTCTTATACATACGGTTTCGCGTGTGCCAAGAAGTGCACCTGTCTAAATGCAGCGACCTGTGATCCGGTAAACGGGTCTTGTTCCTGCACTCCTGGTTGGATGGATCCTGATTGCAGTAAAGCTTGTCCAGCTGATCGATTTGGGGCTAACTGCTTGGACGAATGTTCCTGTGATTCTGGTTTCGCGTGTGATCGTGTCACGGGAAACTGCACACTCCTGGAAGTCACTTCTGCAGTTCAGGAGGCTACTAACGACCCTGCTGAAGGTAGGACCATTCACACTGATAATGAATGTAGTAGGCTTACAGTGTGGACAGAGTTTTTCCTGCTCGTCTCTGTATTCGGGGAAAAACAATCCGATTTCTCCGCGAGTTTACATGTACTCCGCTCCATCTTAATGGTTGATTATTTTTTATTATTTATTTTAAAAATTGTCTTGTTGCATGATCAAAACAAAACAAAACAAAACAAAACAAAACAAAACAAAACAAAACAAAACAAAACAAAACAAAACAAAACAAAACAAAACAAAACAAAACAAAACAAAACAAAACAAAACAAAACAAAACAAAACAAAACAAAACAAAACAAAACAAAACAAAACAAAACAAAACAAAACAAAACAAAACAAAACAAAACAAAACAAAACAAAACAAAACAAAACAAAACAAAACAAAACAAAACAAAACAAAACAAAACAAAACAAAACAAAACAAAACAAAACAAAACAAAACAAAACAAAACAAAACAAAACAAAACAAAACAAAACAAAACAAAACAAAACAAAACAAAACAAAACAAAACAAAACAAAACAAAACAAAACAAAACAAAACAAAACAAAACAAAACAAAACAAAACAAAACAAAAAAAAACAAAACAAAACAAAACAAAACAAAACAAAACAAAACAAAACAAAACAAAACAAAACAAAACAAAACAAAACAAAACAAAACAAAACAAAACAAAACAAAACAAAACAAAACAAAACAAAACAAAACAAAACAAAACAAAACAAAACAAAACAAAACAAAACAAAACAAAACAAAACAAAACAAAACAAAACAAAACAAAACAAAACAAAACAAAACAAAACAAAACAAAACAAAACAAAACAAAACAAAACAAAACAAAACAAAACAAAACAAAACAAAACAAAACAAAACAAAACAAAACAAAACAAAACAAAACAAAACAAAACAAAACAAAACAAAACAAAACAAAACAAAACAAAACAAAACAAAACAAAACAAAACAAAACAAAACAAAACAAAACAAAACAAAACAAAACAAAACAAAACAAAACAAAACAAAACAAAACAAAACAAAACAAAACAAAACAAAACAAAACAAAACAAAACAAAACAAAACAAAACAAAACAAAACAAAACAAAACAAAACAAAACAAAACAAAACAAAACAAAACAAAACAAAACAAAACAAAACAAAACAAAACAAAACAAAACAAAACAAAACAAAACAAAACAAAACAAAACAAAACAAAACAAAACAAAACAAAACAAAACAAAACAAAACAAAACAAAACAAAACAAAACAAAACAAAACAAAACAAAACAAAACAAAACAAAACAAAACAAAACAAAACAAAACAAAACAACAAAACAAAACAAAACAAAACAAAACAAAACAAAACAAAACAAAACAAAACAAAACAAAACAAAACAAAACAAAACAAAACAAAACAAAACAAAACAAAACAAAACAAAACAAAACAAAACAAAACAAAACAAAACAAAACAAAACAAAACAAAACAAAACAAAACAAAACAAAACAAAACAAAACAAAACAAAACAAAACAAAACAAAACAAAACAAAACAAAACAAAACAAAACAAAACAAAACAAAACAAAACAAAACAAAACAAAACAAAACAAAACAAAACAAAACAAAACAAAACAAAACAAAACAAAACAAAACAAAACAAAACAAAACAAAACAAAACAAAACAAAACAAAACAAAACAAAACAAAAACTGGTTATTGGTTTTCACCTTTCAAAACTACTCAAAATCTTTTGAATCGTCATGGAAACGGAACTACGAAAACATGAGTTGCGGAATACTGCTGTGTCAAATGAATAATACAGTTGTGCAGCATTACTGGGGGTCTGCACGTGTGACTCGAACAAGCTTTGTAAATATGTATGTATGTATGTGGATGGATGGATGGATGGTCAAGTAGAGTACCGGTAATGGCCCAATCGGAACACTGAGGAGTTCTTGGATCTTTTTAGATTTTATGTATGGTGGAGGAATGAGAATACTCATGGATAACTAGATTTGCTTTTGAAGAACTACACGACGGGGCTTCTTCGTACCATGGTTTCCAAATAATGAAATTCGAGTGTCATTGTGTTTATTACAGCTATTATAACGTAATATACTGACAATGGCATTGATGAGGACAGAAGACACTTCATGGGTAAAATCTTATACTATGAGATTTTCTGAAACTGTCAAAGGAGTGCAACTGATTAATCCCTTTTTAAACTTACAATCTGGGCAATGTTCTTGTTATACTGTGATTAACCCTAATTCATGCGGTTTTCCATTTAAATGAACGAACAAGGGGTCACACAAAGCACATGGATGTCAACGACGGTGGATGACAAAATTGCATTCTTCACGTCACTGTTATAGGTGTATTTTTCAGACAAGTGAAATGTCATTCATCATGCACTTTCGAAAATCGGAGAGAGGTATTTGCCCTAATGTGTTTTAAAAAAGTGTTTGACAAAAAGGTGAAAAATCGGCAAATTGCACCCAAACCAAAATTCGTTTATTCCTTCTCTTGGTTGTAGTTTGATGGTGCACTTTTCTCTCTTTAAAAATAAAACAGCTCATTGAATGGAAAATTGCAAGCAGTCACTTCTGTTGGGACTCTCCAAAATATCGGTGCATTTCCAACATTCGTCTTTTTTCTTTATCTTTCTCTGAAGAAATATGCCTTCTTTTTGTAATGTCCCGTCTGTTTCATCAATACTAGTGTTCTGCCGTTTTCGATTTTGCATACACTTTTCATAATTTTACTCTACTTCTTGTACGCCTCCCCTCTTTTTCTTTCCATGCGGATTGGATTTTCCACATACATGTGAGTATTCAATAATACAACACTTTATCCTTTGAAAAGTTGCTTGGTGACGGGAAGCTAACTGGTCTTTGAACAAGCATGATATCGCTCTTGGGTGTGAATCTCAGGGCATGGGGGTTTATACCCCCCTGCTTTCTGAGGTGGGGGATGGCCTATTGAATCATCTCCCAAATTTGTTTGATAAGCACAACACATTAAGCGGGTTGTGAAGATTTTTCTGGATTTCTTAACGATTAAAACGTTTGCAATCTTACTAACAAGGGAAAACAATTTAGAAAGCCGTAAATACGCCATTCTGATGAAAGACTATGCATGAATTTGATTCACATTACAGATGTACATCTTTATCATGAACATCCGCCACCTGCATGGTGCCCCCTCCCCGCTTTTCAAATTTCAATGGCCAGTTATCAGGGGCGGATCCAAGGGGGTCGGCGTGGGGAGCCACCTCTGTTCTTTCCCCGCCCCCCAAAATGAATGAATAAATGAAAAAAGAAGAAAAAGAGGGAGAAGGGAAAAGGGGCGCCATAATGCCTGAAATTGCACCACAGAGCACCTAGGATCCAATCCAATCTAATCGGGTCCCGGACCCCAGTCCGTGAGAGCTTCGTGCAACCATTGCTGCTTTAGTTCACTCACACCCCCTTTTAGAAGATCAAGGATCACGCCCCATTTTAGGAAATCCAGGATCACGCCCCCTTATGGAAAATCCTGGAACCGCCCCTGAGGCAAGTCATCCTCCCACCTTTCCCCATTCCCCATCCCACGCACACAGCACAGCTTTACGCCACCGGTATCACTAGAGGCAGCGTTTCCATTCTATCCACCGACGGCAATTTAGACACAGTGCCTCCTTTTCTTGCAAGTCTAAATGTGCTAAAGCCAGCAGAATACTTTTTTTCACATTTCAGGGCTATGTCAGTTTAATACTTTCCACTTTTTTGTAGCTTTTTTGTCGTTTAAATGAATTTCTTCAAGGTGTGAGATAATCGTAGAACAACATTGTAAAAGGTGAATAAATTTTTTCAAGATCTGTGGACCGATGGAATGTTTACCTCAGGTGAAGAAGTTGCATGGGTGTAATCGATTATTTTCATTTCTTTTGTAGTGATAGATTGTCTTTGTATAGACGTTCCCAGTGATAGTGGAGGGTGAGAGGGCATGGGGTTAACTTGGCCCCCCCCACGGATTTTTTTTTTACAAAGAACACTTCACAGGAAAGAAAGTAATTGGTATATTTATCCATCAAATATTAGCGCCAGAACCCTAAGAAAACAACACCATAAAATAAAGGCTAGGACGTCAAGACCGCGAGTAAGGCTTTTGGTATTTGTTTCTTTCCCAAGATCATGTTCAATGAGGCCAAAGTCGCATTCCCCTCCCCCCCACCACGAAAAGCTGGATGCACCGCTGGACCATCGCTTGGCTGGTTACAGAGTCTCAGCGGTTGTGTCATACAACTCCTATTCTTAGAGATTTGCGCTGGCTTAAACCTAGTAAAGTTTCGTATTGATTTCATGAACTGGATCGTGGTTTTCAAAATGTTTACATGGCCACGTCCCAATTTGTTCATGTGAGCTCATTACATCTAGAAATTGACATCTATATGGCCATGGGTTCACTTGTGAAATTTTACTGAAACATCCCCAAGGTAAAACGAACCATTCACCGAGAATCAACTGTTTGCGTCAGCTACATCCACATTAGTTTAACCCCCGACGCAACTGTATGCATTCACTTGACTTGTTTTCAAAATTAGATTCAACTTTCCGAACTAGACTCGAGAGCTGTTCTGGGTTGGATCCGGCTTTGAGTAGTCAAGTTTTTTGTTTTGATTTCAAATCGATCTTGCCCGGATTTTCCTTGCAGTGGGTTTTGTTCGAGTTGTCTCCATACCATAGAACCACTTGTGTCTGCATTGTACTAGTAGCTGGCCCTCAGCCAGAGCTATAGGGAGAGAGTAGCACCGTCTTCAGATTTTGGAAACAAAATGACGGTTTATTGCACACACCAGTTGGTTTCCAACAATGGTGGCACTCATATCGCGACTCAGTCTATGGCTGTGCTCAGAGTTATCCTTGCAACAAGCCCTTCCATGTTCCATATGCCAACCTAAATATATGCATGTATATGATTGCGCACGTGGTTTCCTGTTTTTCTAGCACGGGTATTGACTTTACCTTTTCCTCTGTTCTTTACTCGCACTTCCCTCTTCATTCTGCATTCACATATCCTGTACTTGCATGTAATGTTAATTGTGGCATCCAGGTCTAGTTTTAGGGATAAAACGGATTTTCTTTCCTAAAAACGACTGTCAAAAGTTTCATCCCTGAAATAATCATTACCACAAAAAGGCCGAAGCACAGGTGCTAGTTTTTTTTAAGTTTCCAGTTCTCTCAATCAAAAAGGAAGAACAAGGAAACGTGTCTATCGGCGCTGGATAGGCTATGCAAGTGATTCTTCACTTTGTGGTGTGTATCTGTTAAAAACTATTTTGCTGTGGCATGCACATTCTGGGAGAAGTTTATTTAGGACATTGGAAGAAAAAAATAGTAATCCGGTACGTACGGATTATTATTTTTTATTTATTTTTTAACATGTCCTAAATGCACTTCCATATATTCTGCCTTATTTTCCCCTCATGTGTTTGTTTCTGCGTCCTCTTGTAGTCAGACTTTGTTAAATTCTTGTTTCTCATTCTATTCATTTGCTCAAAGCTGCACGCCTGGCGGCAACCATCGCTCTCATCGTTGGTTGTATTGTCTTCATTGTCGCTGTCGTTGGTGCCAGTCTATATTTCATCAGTAAGAGGTACGGACATCTCATCGACACGTAAGATCATGTTGACTTCAAGCAGATATGATTTCTGAGCGAGGTTTGAGGGTGGGGCTGGACTGCCCCTGGTGCGTGACAACGAAGGACTCTTGAATGGAGGCGGGGCCAACCTTTCCCCAAGAACTACGACCTTGTTCCTCTTTCAACATAAAAATGAAAGGAACTTCGTCAAACGCATTGACTAAGTGCCCACACCTGCAAGTCTGAAATCCGTTACATCTCCTACTTCAGTCGGAGAGAGTCTCCTCGGTATTACGTTCCGAGGGGAATGCACTCGAGGGAGTTAGGCTTATTTTTAGGTGCTGAAATAATGCACATAACATTCTAACACTGTTTCTTCTCCTCTCCAACGTATTTGAAAATGCCTTTCAGATATGACAACCCATGAATAGAAATGAATTTGCCATTGATTGACAACAAATTTGTCTCTATTAAGCATTTGACTTTATTCATAGCTTGAACAAAATGTATAATGATTCAGAAAATTGATAGAGGATTTATTAGTATCTGTAACGATTATGAAAAAGCGGTTGAAGGAGTGAGTTCTCCAGGGGAAAATTTGAATTTGTGGAAGGTCCATGATTTGCCAACCTTTCCTGTTTAATGCAGAGTCTCTAGGACCACCAGAGTGGGAAATTCGGCGGATCCGGAAAAGAGAAGTAAGAGAAAAAATTCATAGATACACAGTGTGTGAGAATCATGGCTCCATTGCTACGAATTTTTTGAAGCCAATGCATTTTTATTTACCGCACGTTGCTTTACTCGTTTCTGGAATCTTGCTTTAATTTTAGATGGACAAATGGACAAAACGGTTCCTGTTTTGATCTAACCACCCTCCATTGGCGGATCGGAGCAACAGTTTTGTTTGTGTTTGTTTTGGAAAATAGTGAGAATATGTTATTTTCCTCCCCCTACAATTTAGCATGGGCCCCCAGAAAGGCTATAAAGGGTTGCAGATAGAAATGTCCTTGTTTTGGTTTCTTTGCCTGCCCCCAAAGCTTACCCCCTTGTCCATTTTGGTTATGGGTCCGACCTTGCAATCCTAAGGCCAGATTTTGTATTCAGGAAATTAACTGATACACTGGTACCTGAGAGGAGGATGCATATTGCAATCCATTTTGATTTCTGAGGTACTGAAGATGTGTATACAGTCTACCGATGAGGACTCCATGTCTGTCTGTTTGTCTGTCTGACTCAAATGGGTACCGGTACGTGGACATGTATTTCAAACGGTCCTTTATTCATACTAAGCATCCTCTTTGAAAATGTAATTCCTGCTCTTTCTGTCAGGAACGTTTTGTCTCCATTTCCATATGGGTGTTGTCTTTATCTCGATGAGCATTTTGTTATTTGGCCCTTAGACTCTAATAGTAGCCAACGGCCTGAAGACCAGTTCGAGGAGTCAGTGATACAGCTGTCTCAACCGGCACCAAACTCGAGCCTCGAGGAGGAAGAGAGTGACGTGAACGAGCCATTATTTGGAAATGCCGTCGATGAGGCTGCTACCCTGGCGACCGTGAACGGCCATGCTGAAGGAACCGAGGCAGCAACCAGCGAAGCAGCGATAGCAGAGGCGGAACCCGTAGCAGACGGGCCACCCCGAGCAGGCACGGTCCGCCGGAACAAGCGGGACGAACTGCCGCCGACCCTCCCTCGGCCGAAGTGCTCCTGGGCTGAGGACGAAAATGCTTACTGTGAGGTTGGGGGCGGGCCTGAGCAAAATCAAACGCTAGGTGAGGCGAACTTTTTTGGTAGTTCAGAAGTTGAGGGCGTATAGTTGGAACTGGTCTCAACCTGTACTTTTAAGCTATAAATCTACCAAAGTGAATTTTAAAAATGAACTATGTCCCAGTATCATTCCCCCTACTCTGTAGTCTTTTATTTTCTGGACATTCTTATTTCTTCAAAAGTTCTAAGAGTGTGGATCATGGAATGCCCTTTCTTACATCCCTCAAAAACGTTGGCATTCAAACGAACAGCAAGAAGTATTTCATGTATTAGACAGTTTTGGAAATGACAACCCTTGTGGCCGTGCCTTCATTACTTTTTTTTCCAGCTTCCAAACCAAAGCCTAAGCCCCGACGCTTCACCCGTAAGCCATCCTCCACTGCAAGGGCAGAGACGGCTGGAAATGAGGCCAGTAACAAATGTGAGGATACAATATATGACGTCTTGGACCCTGACCAGTCTAGGGAAGATTAGCCTGCTTCATCTCCAATGAGGGACCAGATTTCACGAAATGTGTCATAATGCAATCATTTTCAGGGTTTTTTGTGTTAAAGTACAAAGACTTAACAGATATTTCCTACATTATACAGTGGACGCTTTTTCGTTGGAACAGTTCCATTTGTTTATACCATGTAAGTCTTTTAGCTCAAAAATGGCTCTGGTAGATGTAATGTAATGAAGCTTTAGCGGAATCCCAACTTCCCCGAATTCTATACTTTTGACTGTGAATTCCCGGAAAGCCAGGTCGGCCAATGTGGGCTCAGTCTTTGAGATCACGCTTGTACAGCTATTTTGATCCTTGCTTCCAAATAATTATGTACAATACGAAAAGCCGAATATACGTCGTCCCTGGGTATCCCGTGTCAGTATTAATTTCCAGGAATAATGATTTAACCTTTCTGTATCAAAGAATTTCGTACATGTACATGTACCAATCGTGATAATGAGGAAATAATGGTACAAACCTAATGAACTTGTGTTAGGTAGAAAATTGCACTTTCTTGTATATACACGAAATACAGCCAAACTGGGATGTGACAACAACCATACTTGCGTTTGATAACGACTCTAGCCCTAAGAAGAGGGGGCCGGTAAGTGCAGGTAATAGGGACCATGAAGTTAATTTACATAAATTGCATAAAGACTGATAGAACAATTAGAACCGAAAAGGAGCCGGAAACGTCATCGAGCACACTCATCACAAACAGACAAAACCAGCGAGTTGAACGCTGTGATATTCAAAACTCGACACCCCTTTGAAGACTGTTCTGCGTTTGGGTCAATACATACATTTTGAAGTACTCAAAACGAGAAGTGTTCTGTATAAAATGATTTATGGATAATATATTTTCAGATCTTTATTAGCAGGAGGATATTGAACCACTTATAATCAAACAAAGGTTTGTTTGGGTTTGATGTTTATCACACACGTGTTTCTTCACACCACTTTTCAAAGTTCCATTAGTGCATGGCTGACAAGGAAGGCTTGTTCTTTGTACTTCCCTAGGTTTGATACATATTTTAAAGATTTTTATAAACCCGAATTTTTATCGGTGTTATTATGAAGCTTTATTCGTAAGACTGTTCAATTATTTTGTATATAATCGGTTCGATTTGACAAAAGTGCAAAGTTTACAATAAGCTATTGATGTTGACGCAATCTACTGGAGGTGTTCAGATGCATATATAATAGTGAAGCGTAGAATCGAACAAAATACATGTACATGCTTTCATGTTCAAAGATATAACTGGTGGGCTGTTATTTCAGAAATGCAATGATTTGTCGATTCAGGAAAGTGACTCTTCCCTCGTTTTCAGTTGAGTGATTCAGCAGAGCCATCAACCTCTTTTTCACTTTCATTCTAATGGCTAAATAAAAAGACTTAGTGGAGTATGCAGATTAATATTTACTATACTTATTCAAGAATAGGAAAAGGTTAGCTTTTTGGCGAAATATTTGTGTCTTTTGCGAAATGCTTCGGTTGTTTTTATATCATGCTACGGAAGCGTATAAGGGCCACTTGCAAAAGCGAGTTATTGCGAGTTACTTATCTCGCCGCAGCGAGTTAGCTAAAACTAGCTCATCTCGCTGCATATTAAGACTCAGTCTGGATACCAGACCCAATGAGTCTGACTGCTCTTCCAATTAAGGGTCCCGTATCACCCAATGTCCATGTGATCAACACTCCCCCAGATTTCCGATATTATCTCGAAAAATGTTCTTTGCAGGTGGCCCTTATGCGCTTCCGTATAAGGGCTCAGTGAAATACAAGACGGAAACGAACTTTGAGCAAACTGTACATTTGCCGTGCGTAAAGGTCAGCTGTGTATGGAGTGAGAACGATGCTGACCAGCATCAAAAAAGTTAACGTTCTATTTGTAATAGGTTAATATTTCAGAAGAAGAACTTAAAACTTCATGAATGCCTACGTGCTTTTGTCATGAATGGAAATAAATGGAAATTACACAGTTTATGATAAAAGGGTTAGTAAGTGAAAGTTTCTGCTTTTGCTCAGTATCTATTTTTTTTGTTCAAGCTGACTTCCTGCTTTCATTCTGGCGTCATCTGGAGGTCAAATGTTCGCATGTCCTGTACACAGTGATACCTGATAGTTAGATCAAACACGAAATTGTCGAATTATTTCCCCCTTTGTAGTTGTCTAGCACCCAAGCTTTTTTGTAACCGTGACATATTGCATGACTCAGAATTACAGGGCTCTTGTGGAGGCGTGGTTCTTTAATGGGCGTAGCTAAACGTCGCGATGGGAGTTATAGAAGACAACTGAGTACTATTGGGATTGTGACGTAGGGCTCTTCGGCATTCGATCGCACAGCAACTCGTTTTTACTTGCTTTTGACGCAAGATTGCATCTTTGCACTTGTGTACACGTACAAAGATTCATGCGGATTACGGGCGAACAGCATTAAGGACGCTGCGGCGTGTAACATTCCTCCCTAAAGAAAAATAAAGATTGTTTTATTTTAATTAAGGACTGCAAAAAAAAAAAAAACTAACTTGATGGAACAAAGATCCCAGCCTGATTAAGAGTAGAGCTCAAGTCCAACGTAAATGCATGCTACGTCTACAACAGTAGTAACAATAGAAATTACATTGACATTTTCTGCTTTTCTTTTGAACCACAAATTATTATTTCTCTCTGCCCTACTCGTAGGATGAATCACATGAAGACTGGCTTGGTTCTTTTACAGGCACGCATCTTCCTAAAATATAGACCTCGATCGACGTACAAGCCACTTTTGCATCTCAACTCAACAAGGAAATGAAACTTGATTTTTTTCAGCTATATCAGTCATTTAATTTTGCTTTCGAATTCTCTACAAACATTATTTTAAACAGGGTTTAACTTCCTTTATGGATCCAATCGTTATTAGTCACGGACTGCACGCACCCTGTAAGAGCCAGCCCAATACTGTTGTCATTTCCTGCACATGTATATGTCAGGCCCTAAATCAATTGAGAGACATGGCTTTTGCTTTTGAGTTTTTATTTTTCATCTCCTGTTTCGTTTTAAGGCACATCCCATGTAATATAAACAGTGACACGTGATTTCGCAATCGAACATCGTTGTTTATGGATAATGTAAATAGGACAATAGTAACTGTTGCAATATTTCCTTGTTTTTGTTCTCGGATCGCCTGAAAATAAATGTCATGTGTCTTTTGAACAACCAAAGCTTTCCTTTTGCATGAATAACCAATTGTAGGGGACACCTTCGATTAAAATAGACAAACCACCAAAATGGAAAGTCCTGACAAGTTTGTCAGTGACAGAATTTTTACATTTTGCAAATTCAACTGGCTACTGCTTCTTACAACAGTTTTCGTGCTGATTATAAGAAACTGCACGATATCAAGACAGCCGCATGCACTTCATCAGCAACGGGTCTCTCACGTGGTAACATGGTGAGTTTTTGAGCAATGGAGAATCCATCAACGAGTCTGCAACTTCGGCATCTCTTCCAACCTAATCATTCAAAGGAATTAAAAGCCAACAGATGGTGGATCTCACAAATCCTTCTAAACCAGCGCACTACATCTCCTCGTGATAAGCCTCGATGGCTAATGACAGACCTAAACAGATAACTATAGCTATGGGAAAGTTTATGTCTACAGTATTATTTGGTGATCGGACTTCTACTGTTATGTGGTAGTCAGACTTTGCCAGGCTCGGGTCAGGGGCGTAGAGGTCACTCTTTGTGCGGCGGTGCGGCCCAGTGGCATTTCCACGATAGGTATTTTTCCCTAAAAACAAAACCCAAACAAACATAAACCAAGACCCCTCCAAAAAAACCAAAGTATTTTGAAATTTTTTTTGCCTTTGAGAAAAGTTTTTGCTAGGCTCGAAACGTCGGGCCCGTCATATTCTGGGAAATAAATAAACAAACACAAAATCGCCATTTTGTTCCGTCAAAACAGACGGGCTGCCTCACCCTCCACTTTTGAATCTCAGGCTCCTCATCCTGAGCGATTGACGCAGATAGAGAGATATCTTCTGGTTTTTTCTCCTTATTTTGAAATCTGCCCACCTGGTAATCTTCCCAAAAAGTTCCATGAAGATCTGGCCCAATATGTGTTCGTCGCCAATCACATGAGGGCGCTATTGATAATGAGCAGCGTGGACTGTAATAAGATGTTACCGTTGGGGGGCCAGTTGCAGACTTGCCAACATGCCGTACTCCTACCTGAGGTCAGGCTTTGTCACTCAACAGATTAAATTTTTAGAAGTACTGAAGGCCCATTTAAATACCTGTTAGTCTATTATGTGGTAATGCCTGACCTCAGAAGGAGTAGAGCTAGGGCAGGTCCGCACTTGACATTTGTTCATTATGAAACATAATTTTGAATCCTGTGGCAATGACTTGGGAAATTTTAATGTTATCGCTGTTACCGATGACTTCGCCACAAACAATTTGTGAACCTTTCCTAGGTCATTTTTAGAATTAATACATTGTTGGAGAAGTTATCATTATTTATGGAAATGTATAAAAACGAATGATGCATCTCTAATAATTTCACATTCTACACTGAGTGCTCCCGGCGTCATACAAAACAGAAACCACAACAACCCAATTACAGCCAGCGTCGTAGTCTTAGTTCTTTCGCATTCCTCCTTCAGCCAAAATGGATTGATTCTAACAACAGCGGGCGCTATATTTATTTGGGTTCCAAACTTTCTGAACACTGAGACCATAGAGCTATATCTAAACTAAAGCAATGATCCATGTACAAAGTGATGCCTGTTGGGCGCATCCATGTTTGTGCACAAACTTATGGAAAGTTCAAAAGTTTGTACGGCTATTTGCTTATCTGCATCTGAGTTCTAAACAGTACGTCAACAAAGCCAATACGCAAACAACCTGAACGCACAATCAGTGTATAAGCGTTTTATTTTGCTCTGCGACAAAAACACATGAGTGCATTCCACCAAATCGTTGTATTTCTGCCCGCGAGCTCATTAATATTTTGTGATCCTACAAGGTTTTTACAATAAGACATGCATGCCACAAATAGATATATAAATATAAATCCCGAATTCGGGACTGATATTTTCCAGTTCGGGGTATTTCTTTCACAAAAAGCCCCAAATTGCGGGCCTATTTTGGATAGAGGTGGGCAGCTACATTCAGAGCTGAGGGCATAGTTTTATTACTATTTTTTGGGTATCTTCGGGAAAAGGCGAATAAAAATGTTTTGGTGGCTAACCCTCATAAAATTGAACAAAAAGTAATCTTCTGGCCATAATCTTAAATTTCCGGTCTAAAATCGGAGGCCAACCTCTATCCGAGAGTCGACAGGTGGCGCTATTTCGGTCTGATTTTGCACTGTTTTCTATGGGCGCGTATTTGGTGTAGTGAAACCACAAACGCGTGCGCGTATACGCTGCACATGAATTTTGCTATGACGTATTTTAATTAATCAGATTTCATCGGTACATGGTGCGCACGACAGCCGCTGCTCCAGAGCAGTCAACTTAGTTTAGTAGTGAATTATTCATCAAAAGACAGCCATCGAAAGAAATGCGTACAAAATCGAACGACCTTGCTCAAATGAAATACAATTTCAAAATAATCAACTATGGGTGTGAATAAACAAGTGCCAATGCTCTGTACATGTGCGCCTTATTCAAAGTACGCTGACATTCGCGTATGTTGTACTTAAGCGTTGCATTCAGAAATACTCGATGTTCATTCTATCTGAATTTGAATGATCCCGGGCACGCACATGGATTCAAAATGTCTGCGTCGAGGACGGCACATAGAGCTCTGTAAAACCGCATCAAATTAAATTTTTTCCGCGCGGAGAATGAGAAGTTAGCGCTCTGGTTTTTGTATACTCCATGGCACAGACATTATAAACACACAGACCACCAGTGTTGCGCGTATAACTGTGATTTTGAAAAGTATCCGGTTCGTAAGTGTGACGTCACTTTAGTTTAAACCACGCCCACTGCACACATGCACTGCATACGGTTACATGCACTGATCGCCGTTTACATGGAACCATGGAACCGGAAGTTAACGCGCAACTTCAGCGGTTGTCCAATGAGAGCCTGCAAACCGTGGCGCGTCCGCCTTTGTGACGACGACACTTACGAACCGGATGGGCAGACAATGGGCAGAACGGTGGGTGACAGCGCGTTCAGTGGGCATTACGCTAAACGCACTTACATTGGCTGTATTGTGCTCCCAAAATATTGCGTTTTTTTGCTTTTCGACACTGCTATCTCTTCTTTTCAAATGTTGCAATCACAGCATTTTGAATCTACATGGGCCAGATTAAGTAAATTGAAGCTTTTTTTTTTTTGGAGAATCAATAACCGTCTTCATAAAATTTTGGGGCTCGAATTCTTCAACTGTGCGTAAATTTCCTATTACCGAATTCACATATTTTGATTTTAGTCGGGCCACTCGCATTGTCATGGAATACTCCTGTAGTTTTGAATAGGATCTAGTGGTCTATGCGTTAAATGTCTGTGTTTCTGAGGCCGTGTCCAAAACGGGCTTCCGGGGCTATTGAAATAAATTTAATTCCATAATAAAACGACGCGTCCCCGGTAGGGCGTGCGTGCAGTACGCGCATTGCGCGCGCGCCACAAACCCTCGCCGGTGCGCGTAATTCAAACTGAGTGTGACGTGACGCCTGCCGTGTGTGTGTACGTGTTCTGTTCATCGATTGTGCGAATTCAAAACGAATACGCTGCGCTGCTGCACTCTCAAATACACCGCATAGGCCTAAATTCAGGACGAAGGCCCAACGGGTGGGCCTATATATTTCAAATTTTGCCCTGTCAAATTTGGGACAAAACTACCGGAATGGAATTGCTTTGTTTGAAGACGGTGCTGTGCGTTGTTTTCTCAGGTAGGTTCACTTTTTTGTACCTTAAATCTACTTATGGCCTACTGGCCAAATAGAACACGTTTAGGCCCAGACCTTCATGTGTGTCAGTTTCATCTACTGTAATAGACCTAATCTAACCCCTTAGATAAGAATTCGCCAATGAAAGTTCCAAAGTAAAAGGACAAATTTTGAATTTTTATTCTCTCTCAAGTCTGGTGCGCGATAGGGCCTTGGGGCCTATAGACAAAAGGTTTAGACTTGGCAATCTTTATCAAGTTTTGACAGATCTCTTTTATCACTAACGCTACAGTATTCACACCACCTCAAATGCCAGAATGCTATAAGAACTTCACATTTCTCTGAACGTTCTACGAAATAGGCATAGCCTAATGAACCGTTTTGCAATTAAATTTGAATAAAATCTAGTAGACCTACGCTGAGTTTTTGCACATAAACACAGGCCTAGGTTTAGTCCTAACAATTTGAATTCCCCAGACTAGCCTAAATACAATGTTGTTATAGACCTATATACCTTGCTATTCGGGACAAGCTTTTGCATAGCGACCATCACCTCTGGCATGGACTGGTTCCTTTGTGCCCGTCTTATCCATTGAGAACAGTGTATTGGTGGAAGCGTCTCTTACATGACCAAGCAAAGCTTGCCCCAAATCACAAAGTAGGCAACAGTGTATTCAGCATGGAGAATTCAAATTGTTATGTTCATATAAACCAAAGAACTCCATGTATCAGATTTTATTCAAATTTAACTCGCAAAAGGCTTAGGCCTCTTACAGGCCTAAAGGGGGGGGGGGGAAAGCAGACATTGTATTGCCTACATTACATTTCACATACAGATATGTGAAAAATCCACTGAAGCTAACATGCGGAGATGTCCTAAAATGACAGGCGGCAACATCCGAGTCTTAAATCAGGCAGACCTCTAAAATAAAATCCACCTTGCTCCATCTTTACTGTGTGGACCGTTCTTTGACTATGACTTTTGCCATGATTAACGTCTACAAAAACAAACCTTTCATATGACTCTTTTTTTTCTATCCTCAACAGTTTCCATATTCATAGCGCTGACTCCGGTCGGTAAGTGAATAGGCCTACAGTGATGCCCAACAAAATCTTTGGGTTGTCATGTCAAGGGTACACATTCCAAATTTATTTTGGAATTTCAAAAAGGAAAACCACCACAAACTTGAAAATGTGAATTTGGGTCAGAAAAGAGACTACACTGAAAATCAGTTGCTCTCGGTTAATTAATCACAATTACTCTAAATCCTTAATTGAATCATCAATTATCAGATTAATTACAAGTTACTTCCGGTTCTTGTTCAAATCTTTAATCATTTTGGAAGGATGTAGTACGATTCAAGAAGGGAAATGTCAATGTCACTAAGTCTATTGCCTCCAATCTTTGATTTATAGTAACAACTTTAACGTCTGTTCGGTGAAGATCATCAAATAATCACTTCTCATTTCCTTTCTCTTCACAGTGTTAGCATCGACAAACGGTACGTACTCTTATAGCTGGGATTTTTCACGGATGCCAAATTTATGTTTAGTACGAAAACAGTGCAATCTCCGTTTCGTGTTTCGAGTTGGGAATGTGGAATTTTAGTTTGATGTTTGTGATATTTTGTTATGAAGGTTAAATTGTTTCGTTTTGGTCGCTGATTTCGGAGATGAAATAGTTGTAAAGTTGCATTTTAATCTTAGTTTTGTGGCTTTCTCTCTTTTCCGACAGCACCAACGTCTGGTAAGTAGCCTTTCAGCTTGTAATGATATGTTCAAGAATCAATTTAGTTGTTTCGAAATTTCGATGATTCTCAAGTCCTAGTATACACTAAGTTTGGCCTGCCCCTCATCTTGTTTACATCTTACTTACAAAACATGTTTGCTGTAATACCCAGTATCTAGGAGTCATGGCATTTGCTCTGCATGCCTATAATGCTTTCACCAAATGAAGTGAAAAAGTGAAGTAGTTTTCATTTGCTAGTATCAAACATTTTTGTTTCAAAACCTTTTTTTACTGACGTCTGTTTTGTAGGGAAGTCATGTATCAATTCAGTATTATTTAAATTCAGAAACAGATTTTGGAATCGAAAAGAATTGTACTAAAGAAATCTCTATCCATAGAATATGATTTCGTGCTACTTAAGGCATGCACTTTAACCCTCAAGCAACCTTTGACAATCTTAATGATTAATTTCAGCTCCGGGCGGTGGCGACGAGGAAGAGGTAATCATCGGTGTGGGCAACATCGACGTCCGCTGCTACACCTGCGACAACGTGCAAGATAATGACGAGTGCAACGGCGTGCACGTTAGTATTTCGGCACGGTTTGAGCACCGCCCAATGTCTTAATTTGACCAATCACAGCTGGCACATGCTGCAAGGCAAAGTTGCCCACGTGCCCAGAGGGCGGGGCTGACTTGGATCGGTTTGTTTTTAATGCATTCACTAAACACCGAGTGCACAGACTTTTTTGGGTATTGAGCCACTAGAATACGGGTGTTACGCCTTGAGCCCAGTGTCCAAAAGTCAGAAAGGACACCAATAACATAAAAAATGTGTCAGTCGAAAAAAAAAAGAAAAAAAGAAAAAAAAAAAAAGTAAAATAATGAAACAACATAACTATCTCGTCTAAACGACTTAGTATCTTGTTTAAACGACAGAGCTATTTCGTCTAGGCCTAAATGATAAACATGTAGACATCTCGTTTAAACGATATGACTATGTCGTTTAAACGAGATAAAATAATTTTCCCGCGTTGGCAGCAATATGCTTCCGTACATTTCGTACAGGTCACTGATGCCTCACTGCGATAAATCACTGAAGGTCAACTCCCGGTTATCCGCTTAGGGCAGAACAAGAGAGGGCGTACTTGTATATTTTAACAACGGTTCTTGTGCGGATCAGAATACTTTTGTTTAGTTACTTAAACTTTTGTTCTTACCGTCTCGTTATCCTTTCTTTTTTCAGCTGGGAGAAAACGGGACATTGACCAAGTGTACCTACGAGCGATCCAACTGTTTTAGCCTGATCAAGATGAACGCCGCCGGGGACGGCTACACGGCTCAGAAGGGCTGCATGGAATTCGTAAGTAATTTGACCGACAGGTTCGCTGGAGCTGACTGTTCAACCTGCCTCCCATCGTTGTGCATGTTGTTGATCCGAAAACACACACGTTAATTTAATGTCTCTTCTAATCCTATGGCAGCGGCGGTGCAACTTTTGTGCATTATTAAAACAGGATGAAGTTTTCCCACCTCTTTCAAAGTTTTCCTATACCAGGAAATGTGTGTGTATGACGGTGCTGGGTTTTGAGCTATATTTCTCATTGAGGTCCTTATTTTGTCACTGGTGTCACAAAATGTTTGTGTGTTATAAGAGGGTTCGGGAGACAAAATTCACAGTTTTTAAACATGCATTTGGAGTAGAGTACCCACGTCTATAGCTCTTTCCTTTGCGCTTTGACGAATGCTTTGTGCACATTTCACTGTACGATGTTATTGACAGAGCTCTGTAAATGTCTACTTCTGATTCCTGACGTCAACAGGACGAATGCTACGACAGGTTCTACGAATTGGTGTCGGACCCCATCAAGGGGGCCGATTGTATGCGGTTCGGTATCCTGGGCCACGACCCGCTGCCGGCCGACATCGAGTGCTTCTACTGCTGCTTCTCCGCCGAGGGTCAGTCCCAGGACTCCTGCAACCAGGCCATGGGGGTCAGCTTCCTGGCCCTGCCCGAGCCCAACAACTGGGACCCGGCCGTGGACAAGTGGGAGGGACACGAGCCAGGGGTGAGCACGGCGCCGCCCGAGGTCACCAGCGGCGGCGACCCGGTGGCCCGTCCTCTGGCGGCTGTGGTCGGCCTCCACCTGCTGCTGTTCTCCGCTCTTCTCGCCTAGTGCGCGCGAATGGATGCTCCTTCACGCCCAGAACTCAAGAGCCTCACATTACCCATCGGAATGATTTCGGAAACAAAAAGGTTGAAATTAATTTCCGTTGTGTCAGTAGCCTAACATTGACATTACTGAGCTCAAAATGAATGTGGATGAAAAATGGAAAGTCACACAATGGTTGGCCCGATTGCACAAGGAAACTGGCGAGCCATTCCTTTGCGGTTTGCCAGTGCTGTTCAAGACTTAGCTGCCAGAAACCCAAGACCAATTTAGCATGACAACAAAATAAAGTGGTAAATTTGTCATTTTATTCCATCCTAGCAATAAACAGTTTTTTCCGATAATATTTCAAGATACGAGTGACATCTCAGTGTTTATACGTGAAGATTATTCTGTATAATCATTAATATATGCTATTTTTATGATTCCAAGGTGAATGATATCCAAAATTTGAAGATCTAAAATTGAACAAATTTGCACAAATGACTTTGAAAAGAGAAAAGTAACCAAAATAAAAAACAATGAAATTTTATTTACACCTTCAATTTAAACCGTATTCCACGCTTGTGCATTTCATGCAATTTCTTTCATACTATGTTTTGCTGTTTTAAAACTTGACCTCCGGGAGCCCCCCCGTACGTCTTCTACCCATGCGCACAAACATTACACTCCTGACAACTGACCTCATATGACGCTTTCGGAAATATAAAGCCGATTTTATTGACGGTCCAGGTTGGACGACAGAAATAAACGGTTTGAGCGGTCCCAGCAGAGACAAAAGGTGTAACCAACTGACTTTGTTTTGTGAGTGCTTGTTTTTCTGTTGAATCTCGACGCACTTTATGACGCAGAGAAAAAACCTAGGAAACTTGCTGGTAAAATGCTTTAGTCGTATCTTCGGTCATTTCTTGGTCGTGTCTTCCATTTCGGCAGTAAGGTTGATTCAATTTTTTTTCTAAACGCGCCTGGCAGTTGGTATATGTGACGCCCTCATTACATATACAGTCCTCTTGAAGGAAAAACATAAGCCACCGAATAACCGTTTAATGAATTAAAAATGTTCTTTCATATTACAAATACTGAAGAAAACTGATATATGACTCGGGTAAAGGTATAAAATTAACAAGTAATGTAGCTGTTACTTTAAAATGTAGCTAGCTGTTTGAATGTGTCGCCTTCCCCAAAGGCAAACTCGTAGTTATAGGCTTGCTTTCCTTGGCACAGCAAAATTTTAAGATGCATGCACATACTGTTAGGAACCAACTTAACTTCATCGCACGTGTAGTTTCCTCGTTCGAGGACGCTGGGATGGCTTAACTTCAGAGAGGTCAACCTCCTAGTTCCTGCTGATGTTTAGAGCCACCTGCCCGGCACTTCAGCTTGACGCAGCGGCGCAGCACTCTGGATGTTGGCTTTCCGAGGGCCTTCGCTCTCCGCTTCCCGGTCCTCTGATGCTTTAGGTGAGCGCAGATCTTCGCAGCGTCCTCGCAGGTCTTTCCGCGCAGGTCCACCTCGTAGTCGATGCCCTGGATGCTCAGGGGTCGGCCCGCGTCCGAGTCCCCTGACTGGTAGGGGCTGAGGGCCCGGTGGACCAGGCCCTGCTTTGGCGACCTCCCCCGCCCTTTGTGGTACAGCTCCACCATCCAGACAGCCGACTGGGTGACCGGGTTACTCTCAGGTGCCATGTCCGCTCGCAGGTCGAGGCTGACGTTGTTAAGGACGCCTGCGGTTACAGCGCCCGTTGCCACGCTAAGGTCGAGGCCGGCGATCACAATTACTGATTAGAGTAAAAGAAATTCGAAGTTAACTTTATTTGCTTACCAACATTGTCAAATGAGAGAAAGGAAGGCTCCAAACTGATTCTATACATAATTGCAAAAACTGTGAATGGTCCACACGGTTACTATTAAAGTAACCCGGTACCTACTTTAACAGCACAGATTACGCTTTGAAATTTAAAAGGACCTGTGATGCTGTTGTCCATCGTTTTCCGGTATACTATTTTTCGGCGTAATGTTATTTCAGTGGTTATTCAATAAACTAAATCCATACCTGGGTTGGGATTCTTTTTGAGTTTCTTCGGTCCCTTCCGAGGTTGATGTTGCTCTGTTGCAGCGTGGGCCAGACCCTGCACATGCTGCTCGATCTCCTGCGTGGGCGCAGCCGCAGCCAGCGCCACCCCGACAGCATCGGCATCGTCGGCCACCACCAACCCAATGTCTCCACGGTCCAGGTCGGTCGGCAGCGGGCACGGGCACTCGCCCCGGCAGGCCAGGTATAGGGAGTGCTGCCGGCAGGCCGCCGCGCACAGGGCGCACTCGTTGCCGTAGGTGGTCCCATCGCTGCCGCAGACGGGGCTGAGTATCCGTGTGCAACCGAAACGGCATGTGTGCCTCTTGGCGGACGACGAGACGCGACCTTTTACCTTTCCTAAACACAATAAAAAAAAAAAGACACCCACAGCCACAACCTTCAACCATCACCTCAATTCCAAAACTATGAATCTTCCAGCACAACCTCAACCTTTACTGAAGTCGAGGGAACACTACCATGACAAAGCCCCTGAAATTGTGTGACAACGAATATGAACCTGAAGCTGAACCAAGAGAGCGCGCCATTCTTTTCTTTCGTCGGAAGTAAACTTCACTGGTTCACGAACGAGTGTAAAATGCACGCGTTACGGTCGCATAGCTACCAACAACATGAGCACTTCTGATCTACATAGCCTTTATCAACCGATGATGATGTGCTTCTGCTAGAGGTGGATAATTCATTATGATACTCCAAACTTTGCCGATGAATAATTTTTTTGGAGGGAGAGGTTGTGCGGATGAAGCACCCTTAAATGTGGCGAATCAGTCGCATCAATATTTGCAGTTGATGTGACTGACCCCTTTGAACTGGATGTCGACCACACCGCTTTACCAACCAAAACGACCCCAGAGAAAATAGTCTAACTGCCGAAAATAGACCACGACCATAGAGCTATATATAAAAACAAGAGAGCTAAAATTTGGCACCATCCTGGGTGCAGACATTTTAAATCTATGCGCGTGCTTGTAGAACATTACAAATGAGATGGAATAGGTATCGAACTATGTATTCTAAATGCAACGCATAAGAACAACACAAGCGAATGTCAGTGCGTCTTTGGAATAAGGCGCACACGTACAGAGCAATGGCGCATATTAAGGTAATCAGCTACTGCACATCCTTAATTGATTATTTTAAAACGAATGTTTCCCTGACATTCGAGCAAGGTTGTTCAATTTCGTATGTACGTCTTTCGACGGCTGTCTTTCGATGAATACGTTGAGCTTAAAAAAATCGTTCCCTGGTTTCAGTCAGTATCAAGTGAGTCGACGGCTCTGGAGCAGCAGCTGTCGTGCGAATTGGGTACCCATAAAATCCGATTTAAAAAGTCACGGAAAAATTCATGTGCAGTTTGTACGCGCAAGCGTTTGTGTTTTTTGGGGGGGGGGGGCAGAGCCAAATGAAACGCTCATTTGTTGATTGGGGGTTCAGGTTGTTTGTGTATCGACTTTGTTGACGTGTCGTTTTAGAATACAGACAGAGATATGCAAAATAGAAGTACAGAAGCCGTACAAAATGTCGAGTTTTCCATAGGTTAGTGCACAAACATGGATGCGTCAAGCAGGCATCACTTTGTACGTGAGCCGGCGCTCTAGTTTTCATTCTAGCTCTTTGACTATAACCTACTTTAGAAGTCCAGATTCCGTTTGACGATAGACAGCCACCACGATGGACATAGAGGGCCGTGACACCGAGGATGGAACCTCTTCCCGGAGGGGAGGTACTCCTCATAGGACCCCCCCCCCGCCGCTCACCATTTCCCCTCCCTTTCCTCCCACCTCTGACTGCGTCCCTACCTGGTCGAATCTTGATCACGCCCACCGCGGGATCCGAGGCGCAAGTGTCGTGGTAGTTGTTAGCCACCGATGACGCCGCAGCACCCAGTGCGGCCAGCAAGACCAGAATCTCCGCCGCTCTCACCATTTTGCCAAACGTGCTGAAATTAGACGTAAAATCTTGAGTTCCTTTCCAAAGATGCTTCTTCTATTTTTGTGTAGAATTTCAGTGCTTTCTTGTGCATTTACTAAGGATGAATGTGAAAATCTGTACACTATTTTTCGGGTTTATTGCCATCAATGCCGGCATGCTGTCTGGAAATTGAAATAACGTATAGAGGCTTTGCGTGGTAGCCATCTGGCAGGGGAAGTTCTTTGTTTCACCGGGAAAACTCCTTTGTGCATATCCTGTGGAACAAAAGCACTGACCTGCAAGATGGTAGTTATGCAAACCCTCCATAGTCTGCCCAAAACTTTTGATTAGTGAGATTTTATTTTTTGGCCAGGTTCCTGCTTTGTGGCCTTGGGAAAACCATCACACCTGCTTGTCTCTCTTCACACAGGAGTATAAATGGGTAGTAACAGTTTGAGGGCATGGCAAGCAACACGTGATGGACTGGCATTCCATTCTGGGGAAATAGAAATATTCTCAGTCGTTTCACGCCATGGAGACCGGAGATAACCACCAACCTGAAGATCCAGGTGGCTCGGAACAGATTTCCTTTTTTTCGCCTTCTACAGGCACAAGAACAATCATGGGACCGGGAACCAGACCATCTGATTTCGTAATCATCATCCTCAGCCCCCGAGGGGAAACCGAACTATATCTTTCCCAGCGTTAATATTTAAACCCTGCTGATCTTTAACCCACATTACGGTTAGAAGGTGCATGCGTACATGTACATTGCTTCAGGTTGATCGATGTTGACTTCAAGACCGTGGGAACGGGGAAGCTGCAGGATCAAACTTTGAGTTTGTTTTGAAAGCTCAAAAGCGCAGGATTGAGCTAGGATGCTTATAAACAATTGACAGTGAAGCATGTTAAAGTACTAAGCTGTTTCACATGCACGTTTTGGCTTTTCTGAACTGAGGATTTAATGTTTTGCTTGAGGATTTAATGTTTTGCAGGGTGAGTAAAGGGTTGATCCCCTCACCGGTTGCTGTATGAGGGGAATATATTCACCACAGCGGTCAGAAGAAAAAAAATACTGCAAGTGGAGAAGCAATCAAACAAGCCTGGAATTTCTCTTGGAGTCGTCGTGACGAACGCCGGTTACCAAAGAATGGATTAAGGTCAAAGGTTTAATTCGGTACAGCTTCGATGCGGCATGTTGAAAGAATCAAATTCGGAAGGACAGCTGTGACGGCGTATGGTTTGTCGATTCCCGACGTCATTATACACAGACGTTAAGGGGAACGTGATGGGGCCAAACAGTGTCTCTTTCCGGATATTAAATATGAAGCTATAAAGCAGGGGATATGGGCCAAATAAATTAGGCCCATTAGCTCTTAATTATTTCAGGTGGCAGTACAAGTCGCTAAAACTCTACAAATGGCACTGTCGCAACCCCCTTGACCTTCCAAGCATAATTTCTACACTGGAATGTTTCCACAAACCCTTCATCGTTTACAATGTGGTCCAAAACATTCGATAGACTATATTATATCAATTATCACACGAAAGCAAGTGGGACACCGAGTAATGTAGTGCGTCTGTGCCCCGTATACCACGACACCGAATTTATATATCAAACTTGGAGGTTGAGTTCTCGTTTTTTGAGGGATCGATAACACTATAATATAATTTGACCACCAGAATTGGAAGCCATTACTGCGGTGGCACAACCCTCGTAGATAGGTAGTACGCGCGCGTTACACTGCCTCTTCGATCAATAGGGTGTCGTGATTTGCCAAATGCACGCGCGCGTCAAGGTGGAGAATGTGCTCGTGAGTGCGGTACCAGCAAAGTTAGGGCGTCTAATCAGATTAGTCAATATGCCATTCTCCTGGAGTCCCTGAAGGGAAAGATAAAAATGAATTTGAAAAAAATGGAATTGAGGTCACTTAAGGTCAGTGTCCGTAAAACAAAGTGAGTAAACAAATGAAAGGTCAATTGCTATTAATTTGCCTTGGCCTGTTCCAGTTTAAATCAGTGTTTGGAAGCTCGGGGTACAATTGGATGTCTCTTTTTTCAGAATCCTGCATCACGGAATTTCCAAATTTCTCGAGCGAGGGCACGCAAGATGCAGCAAAGTTCGCTGGGACAGTTGTTACGTTGCGGCACGGGACGGTGAGACGATTGCCGTTGTGTCAGTCGCACAGGACACGCAACATCGCTTCCAATCAAGTTCGGTCTGCTTCGATGGCAATCTTAATGTGAAACTGCAGACTGGAAGCCTTTCTGATCATATCAGCCCCATTAAAATGAAAATGGCACTCAGAAGGAGACTTAATTTATGTGGAAGGGAAGCCTCCTTGAAGAGGAAAACAATTTGATCTTAACTTTCTGATACGAATTATTGGAACTTCTATTGTAAAATGTTTTACGCAAAACTAGAGCATTATACTGCTGCCATGTTGGAGTCAACACATATATAAAACAAGGACTTGAGCTGAAACGGCGAGATTTCAATCAGCTACATGTGTAGTTCACAAAATGTCTGACATCGGGCCAATTTATGGCGCTGTGAAAAAACGCGCACACTGGAGCTGTGTACGTCACAGTGTCTTCAGGCACTCAGCGGACATTGTCACTAAAAACCACTGTGCAACATTTTGAAGAATAAAAATAACATGAATTCAAAATATTCTTCGTAAGGGGCAGAGTCACACCAGCTAGGCAACTTTGAGACGACCAAAAACACACTACAAATGCCCACAGAGAAGGCAGTATTCAAAACAGAAGTTTTCTCCATTATTTAGGATACGTGAAACCACCATTCCTTTCAGTGACAACTCCAAGCAAGGTAGGAATATGCTACGGTCTTACCGTAAATTTGAAGCTTGCAGGTGCTGCTCTCAGTTCTCTGGGAAACGCAAAATGTAACAGCTGCGTTGTAATCCTCGGCAAATGACATGAACTTGCGGAAAATCAGAACCGTCCTTAAGAGTTGAACAGAAACAGAAGCCCGAATTCGTGGAAGAACAGCTGTGCCGACCTTTACACAACAGAAATGTATCCCGTCACTGTGTGTCAGTGATGTCGCCCGCGATTTTCCCGAACCACAGGCCTAAAAATGTAAACAACCGGGGTCCAACTTAGAATTGACTCTGAGCCGAAAGTCGCGTGCGACGTGCGTCCACAGTTCCTGCATGGCCTCAAGTACATGCACTGGCAGATGTGCGATGCGACAGACGTGACTCATAATAACGCAATCTCTGACGCGGGACCCCTTTCATTATCAAAATACGCAGTGCTGCCAACCTGATCATGGAATTTGTGTCAATCACGCAAAGAGCACTTTCCAGCTATGCGAATTAAGACGGCTCCCCCATGTGACTTTTGAAAATGCGTCCCCCCCATCTCCCGCCGGGTCGGACCATTAAGCCCCTTTAAGGTCTTGAGTGTGCAGCAATAAATCTCATTGAAATTTGGCATAAATGTAACAACCACCTCGCCCTGTTCATCTGCAAGCCCTCAGCTGTTGTAAACGTGGCTACGGGCTTGTCACAATAACATTATTCTTCAATCATCAGTTTTGCTGTTCAGTCACTGAAAACATTAAGATTTCTGGACATCAAAACAACACCAATAAATTGAAGACACTGGTGATGGAATGTGCATCCAAGCCGATATATTGCAGAAAAAATGTTTTGCGTAAAAAGCAGAAACTACTGACCCGAAAATACAAGCTTACGGCTGCTTACGGCGCTCTCAGTCCTCCATAATAAAAGCAATTAATATAGATACATTAAACACTGTAGACGAACGTTTCCACTTTTTAGAAGATCCGCCGATCTCCGTTTTTGTAAAAAACGTTTAGCGGACCCTGTCAATAAGCAACATAAAGATTTTATGGCGCATTGTTCTGTCTTCCTTCCACCCTCCCCAATTTAAAATTGACCCCAACTCCGCCCACTATTACTTCTCGACACATGGCAGCGCCAGACTGAGTGCATTTTGCATGGGCGAAACTGGACGACAGTGGCACGGTTCCCAACGTAACTTGTGACGATTCAACCTGGGTGGTATTGGAAACACGCCCTCTCACCGCGGCGAGGCCTTGCCAGCAAGGTCAGGAGTCGGCTGACGATATCCTGTGAGACGCTCTCACCTTGCCTTTGCCCTAGAGTGTCAAGGTTCCACCGCGCGCTGTCGACGGTGTCAAGTCAAGGTGACGTCAGATGGTGTGTCTTGTGTTTACATTTTGGAGTTTACAAGTCTGCAATGTTAGTCACTTACTGCGAAGTGCAGTTGGACGTTTTTACAGGTTTTCGGTGCATGTACATGTACATGTACAGTATAGCTACGTGTATGTATACGTCCCGTTCCACAAAAGCCATCACGATGGTCCCGGACGCTTTGGAAATAAGAAAAAACCATTTTGTGACGCTCGTAGTTGCATAGTTATACATAATAACCAATTTTGATCACGAAACGAAAAAGATTGCCTTTACCTAAGTCATCGTTATGAAAGTGCAATTTCTTCTTAAAACACACCAATCACCTTAAAACACATTGCCACACACTGATAAATCATACCCCCCCATCAGGGTAGGTATTGCTTTACATGTAGACCTAAATCATGCAATAAAAGTCTTCCCACGGCACTTGAAGCAAGAAATTGGAAATTCCGGTACAAAACTTGATTGTTCTTACCACATAGGAAACCCCTCATTAACCCCTCAAAGCCTCTATGACAAACAAATCTCAGCCGGTCCGAGAATTCACAGCTAAAAAACATAACCAAGCGTCAAAATCTCTCATTGTTAAAATCCTTACTTGAGGGCGTTTAAAAACGTTCCCATGGTTGTAGGCCAGCAAATAGGTCCAACTCGTTTTCGCAGACCAAATCACGATAATAGGCTATCGATCTTCTCTGATATTAGGATATTTCGTGGCATGTGTGAACTGGGTGGTTTGTAAGAAGGGAGGATGGAATCTCCCAGCAGGACTGCCAGCTTGTATTTCTGAAGGTATCGGACAAAACGGGGCCCTCCAATTCGATCTATTTTGCAGTGGAGTGCAGGCATCAATTTTCAAATTGGCGATGGGCCTCTTGATTATTTTGAGGGATGTTTGTCTCTGGAGAGAAAATATCTTCAAAAGTCATTGGTTAAGCACTGAAAATTGAAAGGAACATGAAAGCTTATTTACCAGGAGGCATGTGGTCTAGTGAGTAAGGTTTGTAGCTTCTGATCATAGGGTCAGGGGTTCGAATCCAGCTGATGGAAGCATGTTGTAATCCTGGGCAAGTCACTTTACCCCCATGTGCCTCTCCCCACCCAGGAGAAATGGGTACCTGTGAGGGCAGGCACGGTTATTTGGCCGTTTGTGCCAAAATGGCAGCGCCAGGCTAGTATACTCCCCAGGTAGCTGAGATGGTTTCAGGAATTTTCAGATGATGTGTGAGCCCAATGTGCCGGGACAATGATAATACAGCGCCTCGGAATGGTTTGCTGGATAGAGGGCGCTTTACAAGTGCTTGTTATTATTATTATTGCTAGTCTACAACCCGAAGTTCTTTACTGAAATGATCAATTTGGGATCCAATGGAAAGAGTGACAGGGCAATTTCATCTACAGTGACCGGAAGTGACAAACAAGGTGCTGGAGTTATAATACCAAAATCTTTGTTGATCAATAAAAACGTGGACAGAAACTTAAGTTTTATGAAACGTGGCGTTTTATTTTAAACACAGGGAAAGGAATATTGTACTGGAAGTGCCATATACAACCGTCATGAAAACGAAAGTGAGACAAAACGGAAAGAAATCAACAAATGTCTAATGAATTTTGCCAATTTGGCTCTGAAATGAAGATCATTTTTGACTCTTGACGTTACCATCAAATACAAACAGCGCGCTTTAGAGTTTTCATTAATTATACATAAACGAAAAAAGTTGAAAAATCGTTTGTTTGGTACGCTTAGGTTTTTTTAAGTTTAAAGGTCAGAATTTAAATAAATTGCCAAGACGTAAAACAGAAATATAAACTAAGAAACGAACAAGCAAATCGGGAGCAGTGAAGGGCGATTTAGAAATTAATTTGTTGAGAACGGGCTGACGCAGAACTGGGCCACAGACGGTTATTCATGCAGTATAGGCTGGTGGGAGATCACCCTCCAATAAATTCACACTAAGGTCAACAGAGAACTGGCTACGAAGTAAAACAAACACAGAGAAAAAACTACTGGGTCAAGATCACTTTATAGCAACTTTGAATGAAAATATATGCACCCTTGCTGCCCTGTGCTGCATGTATAGCACCACTACGGTATGGCACACTGGTAGTAATGACTTTCGTGGAGGAAAAAAAAAATAAATCCACTCGTACAAAAATGAGTTACATGGGGGCGTCCCTACTGATGACTCCAAAGATTTCTTATTCATTCTCCGCTACGTTTACTCCGCTTCCAAATCCTCCAAATCGTCATCATCTTCTTCATCATCTTCTTCTTCTTTTTCCTCGGCGCCTTCGGGGTCGTCTACCCCATCTGCGTCCTCAGCGGCTGCGAGCGGGTCAGCGGTCGGATCGGCCTCGTAGCCTTTCGACTCGTGAAGGACGTCGGCGTCGCCTTCCTTGTAGACGGGGGAGGCGTATTTCTCGTCGGGGCTCTCCACGTCGAAGCCATAATCTTCGCCGTAGTGGTCCTTGGAGTCTGTCTTACACTCTCCTGTGTTGCCACAAATTTGAAAGGATGGATTTATCTTTTTAATTACTGAGGGTTAAACCGATTTTCTTCTGTTGATGCTCTTTTGGGGGTGGATAAAGGATTGAAGGTGCAGTGGTGGAGACAGGTGACGCTTACGGTGCATCGGAGGTGTGACTGGTCAACGGGTAAAATTCTAGAATTTGGACTGCATGATTTACGGTCTCATCACTGTATTGCGCATGACTTCGAGTGGGAATTTTATCATGTGAAACCGGTGTGATTGTGTGAGCTGAGACAATGGTGTTGCTCATGGTGGGTGGGGACAAGTAGGATTGAAGTGCTGGGTTTGCCATTAGACCTAGGTGGCTCAGTTCATATAGACTGATGTTGTAATTGGGGAAGGGGCCGGGACGAGGTGAATCAGTGATGACCGACCTGGAATCCACTAGGCTTAGAAGAAAATTTTAGTAAGCCTATATGCTAAGCTCATATTCATCAGACCACTTGTTACAAGCAATATCATCATGACATTGGGGCCGGTAACCTGTGTTTTTCTTGGCAAATGGATTTTTCTACGCTTTGCTGTTGTCCAACTTCGGCATCTCTATGAAATTGACCCCATGAAGTGGTAGTGTTAAGATATGTTGAGGTTTTTGGTTTGAATCGTTTCAATCGTTTTCCCTACAACTTTCTCGGTAGGCCTAATTGTGCTTTTTTGGTGATGGATTAGGATAGCTGATCATTTATTGAGACTGACACTGGGGCTTTCTAGTTGTTCAACAGTTTTTCGGTGTGCCTATCATAGACTTAATGTTTTCCAGACCGATTAAAGAAAGCCTTTCAGTCTTCTAAACGGGAAAGTGCACAAACTCAAATTGATAACCTACCGTCGACACAGTCCTCCGACGCCTCCATATCCTCATCGTGGGGCTCACCCTTGCAAGGACAGCGTCCATCGCACACCTTGAAGATGGGCCGGCCAGGGTTGTGGCACGCGCTCTTGCACAGGAAGCAGTCATTCATGTGACTCATGCCGTCGTTGGAGCAAACCATGCTCACCGTTGGCGGGCACCTGAACATGCAGGGGTCCTTGTCGATCAGGCCAGCGATATCTGGGATGAGAAAAGATAAGAAGAAATCTGCGGTAAGAAATAATGAGTAAATACAAATAGCACCTGCTTGTCGACAAGAACGGTGAAAACAGGGGGAGCATTTTGGCTGACCTGCACCGGTGTCATTATGACAATGACTGGCTCAAACAACCAGCAAGCCATTTCTGTTGAGCAGTAAAAACAGTTAGGCTATGTTGATGAGGATTCAAAGAGATGAAACATCTAGAAATAACACATTGCATAAGACTTGGAGAAACGTGTGCGCCTTATTTGACAGATCTGAGACACGCTGAGGGAGGGAATTAATTTTCCTTGTCATAGTGAAGAGGAAAGTTCAGGAAAACTGTAGTCCATCCGAACCTCACAATGCCATGTTGGGACTGAGAATTCCACTTGACATGCTTTGTATGACGTTTTATTACAACCTCGTGTAAAATAATCACGTTTTGCCAGCCCCGCAGTAACTATCTTTGGAAAATAAATTCAAGGATTTGGGAAATGCAATTGAGAGGTGGGAATATGGTTTATCATGAATGAATGTGCAACTTCATTTTGATCACCCCCAAAGTTACCTTGTATTCCTGTATAATTAATTACTTAATTTCATCGATGGAAATACACAGATCTATGCCTACCCATAGCCCCGGCACTTGCTTTGCATTTTGGGAAGTACGGAGCGTCGTCTGTCTCTGCCGCCCCCAACGTCGCAATGAGGAGAAGAACAGTACCGGCCGCAACTGCATGGTTTGTTGAACGTAGACGACACAGCCCCGGATCTTCCATTCTTGTTGCAAGAAGCCTCCACGAATACCCTGTTCAGAAACCAAACAGAGCCCTTTTGAAAAAAAAATATATAATCCAGATTATCACTAAATTAATAACTTGCCACCAGTCACCACAGGTTGATGATACATTCTCATTGCTCCCTTTGGATTTGATTTGGTTGATCTGAAGTATAAAAGCTGCCTTGTTGAGCAAAAATTAGAATTTCAGTGGTTTGTAGACGCTGTTTTAAAACAGATCCTCAGTCTGGGAAACGTGTATCGATCCAGAAATATACAAGTAAAAGGATATATAAAGTGAACGAAATCCTATAAGGGTGACGAAGTTGTGTTTTTAGAAACCATGCAGTTTCCCACGATGGTTTATGTAAACGCTGCTAAAATATTCAGAATATTCAAAAAGCGAAACGCCATGCATCCTCTATCGGATAGTACTTAATTATACCCTTATAATAACGACTATCTAATTCGTACTCATTGTCAGAAGTGAATATGTTAATACTGATGAATCAAACAGCGCAGATAAATCAACAGATTTGAACGTGGCACAACGAAGAACATTGCCACAGGTTCTGGATTTATATCTGATATACATGTACCCACCTTGGAAAGTGATGAAGTCTCCCAGAGCAAAGAGATGAACGTCGCTAGGAGATGTGGAATAAGGCCGGCAAAGATGTTTGCAGAATTGCTTTGTGCGCTTTCGTCAAACTCTGTGATACACGTTGTAAATAACTATCACCTCAGCTACAACGCAGCTATTTAATGCCCCTAAAATCGCTTCATGAGTTTGAAAACTGTGCTCTTTCCTGTTGCTTTTCGGCCACGTGTCTGAAAAATTTAGTAATGCTAACGTGTAACGTCGTTATAGGGCCCAAGCGGATCGATCGGACTACAGCTGGGTTGGATTAAAGAGAGAAATTCCTTTCTTGAAAATGAGGAAGTGTAGATTCAGATATATTTATTCACAGCGGAGAGCGAGCTGTTTCAGAAAACAGAGGACTCTTGGGACGGTTGAGGTAGGCAATTTCGTGATTATGACGCCGATTCACGCAAAAAGCAAAATGTATTAAATGGTAGACGCACTGTCCTGTATTCGAACCGGGGGAAAGTTGACTATAACCATCACTTTAAATTCCAATTCATTCAATTTAGAGAGAAAAATCAATAATAGACATGCACGAAATCAGGGACGCGGGTGGGGTATATGTGGTCTCCCGTGATTGGTTCGTTTGTGTAAGGGTCAACCGCTCTACAGCAACAGGTGTGCTCATTCCCATAAGCGGGCTGCCATTTCATTGCATGCTGGCAAAAATCAGGACTTAGGTTTTCTACGAGGGTTAACCCTAATGATGCTGAACAAAAACACCATCACACTGATATCCAGTATAAAAGAGCATTTCTTTTAGTCCCAATCTGATCACAATAATGTGAACACTCTTGGTGCCGTGCAATAACAAGTTATATATCAGTATAAAGCAAAATGATTTGGCGCAGAATCTCATCGCGTTCCGTGCATCGATTCTTCATGTACACCTAACAGGCTGCTTTTCTATCTGCATTATGTTGTTGAGTAATGCTGGGCCACAGAAACACGAGGGAACAGAGAGAGTAGGCTACAGACCGGGAGATTCGTGCTGGTTCACAATCCGCCAGTGAAACTCGATATACACCTTATTGGTTCAAATTCAACTCGACACTCAAGCTGACTGACTTAGCGAAGCGTATGAAAGCCTACCACCCTCAAACACAAATTTTCAAAGTGTTCTTTCGCCGCGGAGAGTCACTGTCTCGCATTTACCAATTCCTATCTCTCCCTCCATAGCACTTTGACAACATCTTTCAGGGTTGTGAGCCCTTTACACGTATCGATGGAAGTTGTGTGGGGTTGGACAAAATAATGGTAGTTGTGGACAAACAAAACAAAGACTTAAAACCAAACAAAAACACGGGGAAACATACAAAAACAAACAAACAAACAAACAAACAAACACCCCAACACCCCAACACCCCAACAAACAAACAAACAAACAAACAAACAAACAAACAAACAAACAAACAAACAAACAAACAAACAAACAAACAAACAAACAAACAAACAAACAAACAAACAAACAAACAAACACCCCAACAAACAAACAAACAAACACCCCCAACAACCCAACAAACAAACAAACAAACAAACAAACAAACAAACAAACAAACAAACAAACAAACGAATGAACCCAACATAAACATGCCCTAAACCAAAAACCAACAGAACAATTCAAATTAAGGGGTTCCGTAAAGAAATATTAAAGCCTTTAAAATAAAATTAAGATAAATGAGAAAATAGGACACAAAAGTCACAAATATTGACACAAATGGTTCAATTTAACTCCCGGGGAGCTTATAATGTTTCTTATTTAGATATTCAGACAAGACAAAGGAACAACTTGTATCATAAAACATTGAACGATAGTAGGCTATTACATAAAAATATAATCCACACAAATCCACACAGTGGACGCAGTCCCATTCTGCTATACATGTAAAACCAATATTTACATTCGTCAATTTAAAGGTGATACCAGAATAAACATTTCCCTCATCATGTTTTCTTTTTCTTTAATTGATGAATTTCCACTATTTTCGAGAATTTAGATACCTTGCACGGGAATCAGTTATCTTTTAAATTTTGGGGAATTATATTTTGTTTCAATAGGAAATAAAAACAACAAAATTCAGCCCATACTTCTTGAGGAATTGTTGGTAGGCCAATGTAAAGAAAGTATTCAAGTTCACGATTTTTTAGAAGTATTACAGTCATGCAAAATAGCCATTGGGAGCAAGGGTCATGTTGTTTCAATAAAACTGGGACATAGATTCTCGGGATACTCCAAGAAGAGTAAACCACTCCCCCAGTTGAGATCAGATCATTCCCGACTTAATTTCTCACTTCAGTAGAGACAAAAGGATCCAGAGTTGTACAATTTCATAAGGGAGTATACTGGCTGTTAAGGACACGGTCCTGAAAAAAACAACAAACATAATTTACGAAGACACGTCTAGAATAAGGTCCCAGAGCTACAGTTACGTCTATAATCAGGATGTGCCCAGCTCGACTATAAGGCGTATCTCTAGTTCAAGGATTTATAAGTGCTATTTTCCCGAAAGATCTTTGCTTAGCATATCAGGATCAAATACATTTTGATATTAAGTAGGTCATTTTCGAGCGCAGCAGTCTACTGAAGCTAAAGCTATAAATCATTTACTATTGTGAATGGTGAAGGGGTTGAAGGAGGCTGACAAGTTTAGAAAGACTTCACTCAAATTGCTCGAACTGAAGACTTGGACCATGCTAACCTGCACACATTGTTGATGCTCACCTTTTCCGAGGCAGAAGCCACCAGGAACGACACCGGCACCGGGGGTGGGATCCGGCACCGGCACGAGGCTAGACGCCGCCGCGCCCGCTGTCCCCCTCTGTCCACACGGGCAGAACCCGTCGCAGGCCTTGTGCAGGTCCTTGTTGCTGCATGCGGTCTTACAGAGGATGCAGTCATTGAGGTACTCCTCTCCGTCGCTGCCGCAGACCGGTCGGTAGCGCTGGGAGCAGAGGATGGCCGAGCAGTTTTCTCCCATGCTGGGAACAGCTGGCGAGGAAAGGGTGTTTTAATATGCATTTTTTTACAGACGAAATTCTGCTATCTTTACAATACCAACATTCGACATCTTGAACAGGTTGGAATTTGCATCCAATGATTGTTTCCTTTAATTAACAGATCCTACAAGTCTGTAGTTATATGCGTCTTTGCAATATGCATCATGAGGCCCAAGACGTCTTGCTGAAAACCAACCTGTGACAGAGTTTCTACAGCCGGGATAATAATACCGACTTCCCGCTGTCACGCCACACAAGATTGGGAACAACGTAATGAGGAGAAGGCTAGCCATCACGAGCTGCACCAAGGAATAACGAAGGTGGTACCTGTATCTCTGAAGAAAAGAAAAACACGAGGTCAGTTTGGCGCTTTTAACCGGCTCTCCTTGCGGGAATGTGTCCCTGCACGTCCTCCCGCCAACGCCAGATTTCTCCCCCGAGAAATCGGACTGTGCACTGTGATACGGGGAAGTAGGAGGAAGGCCCCATCACTGGGGTCCTCCCAACTGGAAAAATATCGGCTATTTGTCACTTTAAAAAAACTAGCCGAGGTTGTGTCGACTGATAATGGGTAGGTCTATTGGGAGTTTGGTCCGATGGTGTGATGGGGGGGGGTGCCCACATAGAAGACGGCTGTCAATCTCAGAATGGCATCATCTTCCATTTTATCATTACTGGTCATCGCAAGTGTTAGGATCCAAAGATGGCGCCTCCAGACCTCTATGGCGATGGCCTGAATATCCGTAATTTATTTGAAGCGTCGGTTTAGCAAAAAAAAAAGACTAAGGACTCTCTTTGTTCTTTGAAATTTAAATCACAAACAGAGACGAGATTTACAATCATCGCAAGAGCTCTCAACCTACTTCTCCAGACAGTGTACTACTGTGGCAACAACAGCACCTTCATTGGATTTTTCTCTCAACAATAAACACACAAAAGAAGGGTCACTCACCCACTGCCGAATCAAATATTTTTCCATGAAAACAAAATTTATAAATCCGAAACGAAACGAAAGTCTTTCACGCACAATAAATCTCTAAATGATTAGTGTAGAGTGTCATCTTCGATGTTTGAGTAAGCCATGCAGAGCTGAAGATTCTACCCGAACTGACACACTGGTGATACTTGCCAAATGGTATCGCTCTTTGTATGAAGACAGCAAGAACGCAATGAATCGGGTATAGTTTCGTAAGTCTGAATCATACGTGGATTGTTTTGGGCCCTTGTCACATGAACCTAGAATTATTGATTACAGGAGAAAAAGAGCATGCTGTGATATTGTTTTGCTGCTGTGGAGTGGTGTGCCATTGATTGTCAGATCAATATTAAGGTCGCTGCATCCATGCTATTATCAATGTCACGTGCTCCATTGTTTGATAGCAATTCCGTCGGTCAAAATAAACTTAGTTTGTGTATACTCCCAGGTTGAAATAAGACATATGGTGGGGGTTTTTCATCCCTAACTTGAATCGGTACAGGTTTTCCTGGAATTCTTATCTTCACATCTCCAACGGGATCTACTATTCTTCATCGTCTTTTGTGCATGGGCTCCTGCGTTCCGGGATGCTGCAGTGTCATCGAGCGTTTAGTTGGTCCTTTGTTTCATTAGCAGAAATACAGTACACTGCAGCGTCTATGCCAACGATACAGACGAAAAAAATTACTATTATTATCATGGCGTTGCTAAAGATCCCCAAAAGACTGACCATCCATCCACTCAAAAGGATATCGTGCACAATATGGGGTTGATGGTACCCCCCCCACATGTCCAATCCCGATACACACTCTAGACTATTGTTACCTAACACATCCCCCAGAAGTCTGTAAGTCCTGAGATTCCGATCAAACAATGACCAAAACAAAGGCGGGGGGGGGGGCGTTCTCTCCGCCCCATATCTTGCAGCATACGCTCAAAAGCCTGAAGAAACCTGTACAGAAAGAATAGAATGAAGGTTCAGTTTTACAGTTGGAAACCCACGAAAACATTCAAAGGAAAACCCATGGAATCGGGTATGGAGACCTCCTTAACCGATTCCCGTCCCATTGGCATGTACATTCAGTTTTTCTTTATGATCGTGCACTGAAGGTTTTTGGGGGAACATGTAGATATACACATGTCCCACACCATCACTAACGCGATGGAAGAAAGCTTTCATTATAAGTAACGCCACGGTTCTATGGAGCTTAATGGTCTCAGTAGGCATGGCAGTGGAAAGATAAATGGGGATGGAAGGTACATTTTTTGGAGAGGGGGTAACTTTTGAAGGGTAACAGCTTGTCCTTGAAGGGATTATATATAATAATGTACAATGAATTCATTTTTTTTTCAAAAGAGTTTCATCGCAAAAGAGGCGGTCTTTTAGTCTTAATTATCTTTCGTCGTCGGCGCAAACAGCGTAAAAATGGAACTCGAGAGCGACAAACGCGTCACGCGTCATTTGGTTTAGAGTCCTAATCCTCAAACTTTTAACGCAACGTTGAACAGGTTTGGGATTGCTTCACCTGCGGTCCATAAATCGTAGGATTATTTTGTCTCAGGTGTGGGCGGAGTTATGTCCACCAATGGGAACATTCTCTAGTTCTCTTTAATTCGGCGCTTTAGACTGTAAAGCACTCAGAGCTATAAAAGTGAGGAAATTGTTTACAAGTTTCCGCAGGTCGTCGCCCACCTCGTAAACGCAATCAGACGATTTGGTTGTGAACGGTACGGTGAGTGAAACCCTGCTAATCCTACACGCGAAGCAAATGCTTCCACGCCTGGACACCGGAGACGTAGTTTGGCAGCCAGGTAAGAGTTTACGTTTTAGTTGTCATCGATTTTCGTTCTTTGGTGCAAACAACCCGAAAATAGAAGCTGGCGGAAGGAGACAACACAAAGCCATTACAATCTCCTTGAACTAATCGTGTGTGTGTATGGTTACAAGAGGTGTAACAGATGCGACCGACGAACGCGTTCGCTCTGATCGCGGCAGTCAATCCATGAAGAGAAAAACCAAAAATAGCTGCTGACGGAGTTTGGATGTACGGCAGATGGAGGCACATCGTGACCTTCGCGAAAACAATTTCACAAGCACCAACATCTTTTCTGAAAGTTTGTGGGAACAAAATACATGCATGAATGATTGGGAACCCAATCGCCTTGCTGTCCACATAGTGCCTGTATCCTACGTCGTAACCACTCGACCTAGGGCTTATCGGATTCACTGGCTACTCAAAATCTCATACATCACTATGGAGGCGATGGCGTGAAGAAGTGTGGCCCTAGTGGTTAGGTAATGTAGCCCCCTTATTACACTGGGTTGGGGGAGTTGGTTACATGTCTGGAACCTTGGACTGTTACTTTACCTCTACTGACTTGCCTTTCTCCACCCAGAGGTTTGGGCGTACCTATGAGAGCAGAGATGGTGTCGTGTTTAATAAGTGCTCACGCCAGAATTGAACTGTACACGCGTCCTTTAAAGCTGATACGTTCCTCACCAGTATTTATGGGCCCGCTGAGCAGGGATAATAATAGTGTAGCGCCTAGACCCTAAAAGAGCCGGGTTATTTTGACCCATCTCACAGCCAGGGGGCGGCCCTTAAGAACTCGGATGTGCCACGCCCGAGTTTTTCTGAACCGAGCATATAAAAAGTACGGCATTTTTGGCTATCCGTCCCCGGAAAATTCACTCTGCCCGAGAACGGTGTGTTATATTTTTTGCAAAAATGGTGTCAAAATGACCGCAAAGATTAATACTCCTTGAGGCTCAACTCCTGCACTGCGGCGATATCTGAAAAATATCGAAGGGAGGGGGCGGATTCTGCCCCGAGCTCTTTCAGGTTGGAGTACTGGTTGATGCATGCCTTTGTAAACACGAGACATTATCACGTTCAATGCAGTCAGTTAATCGGAGAAGCACTAACCACACGGTACAAATTTACAAAAGGAAAAGCGGAGGCCAGAAAATGGTTTGGACTTCCTTACCCATGCTCAGACAGGCCTCGTCGTTAATCAGGAAGTACGGGTTGCGGTGGTGCTTTTCCGCACAAAATAGGAGCGTAAACACAGTTGGCTCATTACAATAGTTTTGCTTGCTACCCTTTCTACGAAAAGCTGGGGGTTACGAGTTCAAGGCGAAAACACAAGTCGTAACTGTGTCAACAGGTAGCCTTAGGTCCTTCAAAAGGCGAGCCAATTTGCATATTGGTTGATCGAAATGGATCTCAAGGGAGACCTTCCCTTGTTTCTGGGCTACGGTCGTCTTTTGGCACACCGTTGACGGGCAAACTGACAAAAGGCGAGCGAATCAAAAACTGTTTTGTAGTACATGTACTTATTATTCGGTATGTTTCACTTCGCCATTAAAGCATAAAATAATACTTCTAACAATTAATAACACTCATGAAAGTAATCCACCCTCTTTAAATTTGGGTTAACTTTCTGAGGCCGATCCAGGCATCGAACAAGGATAAAATTCACGCAAATGTTGGTCGCCCATACAAACCGTGTATGATTGAGGTCTATGCCCAAGGCCGCCGCGATAGATCGGATTATAGATAAGAAAGCCAAACGACGTTTTCTTTCGCTCGTTCGATCGTTGGTATGAATGATAATGAACTCAAGCACGTGAAGTTGCACTTTGAGGTCAGTGCTGTCAAACCAGTTGACCGTCTCTCCGTCAAGGTTGATGAGGCCCTGCGAGCAGGCTTGAAAACAGGACACGGGTTGACGATACGGTCCACGGTTCAAGGGGCCCCACACTCACAGATGACATATTTTTTCAGCACAGACTTCTTTGCCAGTGAGTACATGTACAAGCAAAACTTGTCGAAGGCCGGTGAAACCAACCCGCTTTGCATTATTTACCGTGGCGTTTGGTTGTTGCACGCAGCCATGATGGAAGGATAAACAAGCTATACGGAAGGATATATTGCCTCTCTAGTCTACTCTGTCTAGTGTGCTGCTTGCTCAAGTTGGACGAGACCTGACATGGATAAGCTTAGAAGAAAAAAAATTAAAAATTTGTACAGCGTGCTTGGTAGTGTACACCATTGGTAAAGTCCCCCAAATCGGACTACCGTATGATCCTGAAATATCTTACTGGAAAGTAAGTACACAACAGTCTCAATCAGTCTGTAAAATATTTCCGTCAGTGAATGCTGTAGTTTTCGAGAAAACAGAAATTTTGTTCTCTTTTTCATGATGGTGGGTCGACCATCGTATAAGATTAAGACTTTATTTCACTTAATTCGCAGAACGCATACTTTAAAAGGCGCTAAATTTCTTGTGTGTAGTGTTTGCCGATGTTGTTGGCGTCTCCTTTAATGAAAAGTAAACCTTAAAGCAACCAAAAATACACCGACAGAAATTTACCAAACGCATTGTTAACTGAAATTATTGGTAATTGCGTGTAAGGTGTAAAGTAGGAAATAAATTGGATCAGTGTGAAGTTAACTTTTATTTAAGGAAGGGATTTTTCTTAATGCGAAAACTTTGGGAACTAAAATCACCCCTAGAGCATAATAGTATGGTCGAAATATGGTGGCTGTATCCGAGCTGCCTCGTGAAAGGATTTTCGTCAACCAAAAGTACGATTTCTGCACGTTAACCCTCCCGTGTTTCAAGACATAGTTTCCTCTTTGCTTGTAATTATTAGTATAGTCAACAAAGAATGGATTTTCTACACTTCCATTGATGTGTACACTGAAGTGAAAGTGTAGTCATTATAAGCACGATCGTGCGCGCACGTGCATCATCATGCAGGCCGATACTCGTTTCAGCGTTCCTGGATGAAGTTTTTCATGAATCCGCAATGCTACCTTGTTGAAGAGGCGCAAATTCACTGATTACTTCAGGCTGTTGAAAACTGCTCCTTTTTAAGGGAAAGAGAACATGTCTTGCCTGTTTCCCACCTTGACCCAGCGGATGTTGTTCGCTTACTATGAACGCCCTGTAATTCATAGATTTTACGCAAGAAAAATTACAAGGACTTCGATTTCACCGTTGAAAATGATGCGCTGTTTTTGTCGATTTTTCACAGAGAAGTTGACTCAAACAAGTCAGCGGAATGTAAGTTGCAGTGAATATCGTACACCGTAATTTTATGAAATTACGACCAAAAAACAAATGGTGTACACTACCTATAAGTCTTTCGGGCAAGCATAATGGCTTCTATCATTTTCCTGTACATTTTGTGCATAAATGCAAAACTGCTTTCATAATCTCGTAGACCTTGTAAACTAACGAATTGAACTGACTCTTTTCCTGTTTTTTCGAAACCTGTAAACGAACCTCGCTGTCCACATTCCAGTTTTGACTCTGTATATGACTCATACACCAGTGACTCTTTTCAATCTGCAACATTCACTGCGTGGACCGTATTGAAAAGACTCTGTCACGCTGCAAGGTTTCGCATTCGAATAATATGCCATACTCAGTGTGATAGCCCTAACCGTCGTTTCACGCTTTGGCAGGGTCTTTCGGTCTTACTCGCTGTTTGGTTCTTGTTTTTGTAACACCGAGAAGGAGACTTTGGTAGGCTTTAAAAGTCTGATGAAATAATACCAGCTCTAACGGAGACGACAAAAACCTGTATTTGATCTCGCGGCTACAAAAAACTGTTCCTAGAACAGGAAGACAACATTTCAAAAGGGACCTTAAAGTGAAACTTAAAATTGCCAGGTGAGAATAAGGAGATCTTGCTCCGTATTTGAAAAGAAAATTTAGCCATCTCGTAGGGAGCCATCGGTTGATTACCGAGGCTCATTTCACTGTGTATGACCTTTAGTACGATGAGAAGACGCCGTGGTGGTTTTTTTTAGCAGAAGCTAACATTGTACCACGACAGGGTGGTAAACAAGTTACATAAAAACCCCGATCGGTAGAGTTGAATCAAATAGCTCTATTCACTAACCAGTCCCTTAAAGCTTGTTAATATTCCATTGACATATACAAAATGAGACTCTTTCAGCATAAAGCGTCTTGTAAACGAAAAACCACCATCGAAACCCTTCGACCCGAAAACGCCAAACTTGAGCCGTGTATACAGACCTCCTGGAAAGTCGATGCCAAAGACAGACTGCCAAATCAGCGAGGCTTGACACACGAGGAACTGCCCAGCTCCTACTTCATGCGACCGTGTCCGTGGCGAGCTTACTGAAAATCGATCTACATTTTGCAGATCGGTTTTCAGTAATATCAGGAATTTTGATGAGAGTTGCAATAAGACCAATGAGCGTGCCACTTGAGACACGAGGAAGCACTAGACTAAATGCGTACCGCCAGATCGTCTCTGCTTTATCACAGTAGGGAATGATGAGACCACACTGCCATACGGTGGAATGCTGTCCTAAGACCTTCGGGTCGCCTCTGTACCATTCACGTCGTAGGCCTAGCACACTTTGACTGGATGTTTTACGGTTACCCCTTAGTTGTGTCCTCGTTTTAATGTAAGATTTTTGGATCTCTCCACTGTCCCTCATGCTACATGAAAAATTGACGTGGACGACTGAAGTTTTTGAAGAAGGAGTCATGGGTGTACTTCTCCGATTTCTCCTCTAAGGTCGGATGTTCTTTCCCGCTTCATCAATCACAGCTTGCCAGAACCATGGAAGGCAAGCGGTCGGGTTCTAAATCCCAGCTAGCTCTGGAGGAGGGTGTTACTTCCAAGACGCCCAGCAAGATTCCCTTTCTTCTGGCGGGAATATTCGTAGCGACCACCGTGGCCCTGCTGATCACCACTAGTGAGTATGAAGTCCCAACCCTACCCTGCCTGAATCTGTCAGCTTACATAAAGTCACAGGCGCTTCTCTTATGGACCCATTTATCAAATCTTGGTTTCCTCCATAACGGTATTTTCCTACCCCAGTTTCAAGTCTACACTCGTTATTTTAGAGACAATACTGCTATATTTGTCAGGTTCTCAGTCACAGTCACAGAAGGTGCATAAGTAGAAGCTGAATAATTCTTCGGCTGAGGCCACACCGCAGTTAGAGCGTAAGCCTGGATTTCAGAAAAGTTCATACGAAAGTCTTTTAGGGTTACCTCTATTTACGTATGCATAGATAGGGGAATTTCAGTCATGCATGACCATCCACTGCGGCAACATAGGTTGGCCCTAATGTAAAAGATGCAGATTAGGTCAAAACGGCCTCATTGAACTTGCCTGATTTTTTTTCTTCAATTAATTGATTTTGCCGGCCTATTTTTACAGTTGTGTTCGCCCTACAGAAAAACCACATTGCCAACATGCTGGAGCAATTGATGAAAGGCACCAGTAAACCACACGAACCTGGTTCGCGTCCTATTTGCACCACAAAGCAGTGCTATGACTCCGGTAAGACATAGTTGGCACATGCGCGATACAAAGGGTGGTATTCGAGACATGACGAATGTTTAGATATGAAGACCTATCAATGACAGGGGTGGCGAAATGACATGGGCACAGTCGGGCATACCCTAGTGGTCTCTTGATGTACATGTATACATAATGATGCGCCTATACCACGCAGGGAGTATATATCCTTTAGATCTCAGGCTGGATTCAGTTGCCAGAAAAAAGCAACAGAGCTGCACAGTGATGACAGTTGTGACTTCGGAGAGAGTTTTAAATTTCTTTTAAAATGCCAGGTTTTTTTCAGTTTCATGTAATCGATGATGAACTTCAAATTTACGCTACACCAAGGAGAAAATTTAGCCCACTCTTGAGTTTAAAAATAGAATCTTAACCCATCTGGGTACTTTGGGCGCAGGCGTGCATATTATTTATGGTGTCCGTATCGATATTGTCTGAGCCCAGCGTTCCAGCCCTACGGATAAGCCACGTGGACATTGACAAGCCAAAGACTTATTTTCTCTCCCTCGATCAGCTTACCTTTATTTGAGTAACATGGATCAGACCAAAGCGCCTTGTGACAATTTCTTCGACTACGCATGCGGCGGTTGGACTAAGCGCTACACGGTTCCAGAGGACCAGACCCGATTTTCCACGTTGACTAAACTGAGAGAAGGCGTGGCAGAAAGGCTGAGAGGTACATAATGAAACATTCATATCAGGTTGCAGACTGTTATTCTGTTGCCTCTTCCTCTACTTCTCACTAAATGTTCAAAGCACATTTTGGGCGGGATTGACGTCAGCTTTGTAATATGCAGTCTCATTTTCATTTCTGACGCAAGTTTGGTTACCATCATTGCTGACATCATCATTGGTGACAATACGCCAGAGTTGCTACTGAATACTTTTGCAAACTTTTGAGGAAAGGTCTATACATTGAAACCTAGACCGTTCCACTCACCCTTTCTTATTTTCGATCGTGCACTGATTTGAAATAATTATAAATTCCTATGATGCATTTGATCCTTTATTTACACCAGTTTTATTCGGACGAAGCCCGACTCTCGGCGAGCCTGACTCATATCACATTGTGAGAAATGACTACAAGTCTTGCGAAGACATGGGTAAGTTATCGCATCCATTAAGCTACCGAATTTTCGAGTGCAGAGACAGTTTTTGCCTCTAGTTTAAATTGTATACGGAACCCCTCCATTTTACTTACCAACGCAGTCACTTTGGGAACATGAATTTTGTCTATCTATGACCTGCCTCATCCCCCAACAGACACCATCAACAATCTTGGGGTAAAACCTCTGACTGACCTGCTGACGTCGCTCGGCGGTTGGCCAGTCGTTGGAGATAACCCAGCGGGTGGGAACTGGAACCCAGCTGCCTTTGACTTCGAGAAGCTTTGGGCCGACATTAGGGGCAAATACGGCGTGCAGCTGTTTGTTGCTACCGGCACGTGGCCTGATCCTGACAATGCAGCCCAATACAAATTGGATGTGAGTTTTTAGAGGATGTATTGAACGCTAGTTATTTTGTGCACTTAGTGAAAAGCCACACAATTAAGTGGGATCCTCGAATTGGTACCATTCTTTGCGTAATATAATGTCTATTAAACATTTGGTAACAAGGCAAAACCCTTAGATAATCAATTGGTAGAATCCGTACTTTATACGTCTTGGAATACTTCATACCTCCTTCCAAAAGTTGAGCCTCTAAAGATAATCGAGTAATGTGAGACTTTGAGACGCAAGGTGGCGGTAGACAAACTGGTCCTTTTCTGTAGCTGTACGCCAACTTAGAACTAAAGCGCATGCCTAGAACCGCACGCGCATGCGCACGTCAACCAAAAGACCGTTGTGTCTGCCGCCACCAAGCGTCTCAAAGTCTCCCGTAGAGAAAGAATACTGTCAAACAGTGATATCCCTTAAGACAGTCTCGATATACAGGACGGAAAGGTCTGAAGCTTTCGCAATCTTTACTCCTCACAATATTTTCGATCCACAGGCGTACGTACCCGATTTCGTTGTACCCAAGTTCGATATTGAAAAGAGGCATTGGCCGGGAGTTCATCCTATGGTAAGAGAGACTGTGCACGTGCAGTAGGACATCTCAAAACAAGCCTTACATTGCCCATATTGTGGCCAACACTAATATTTCATTCATCCCTCGACAGCTAGACGGTACCGATGATGCCGGTTATGACGGGACGATGCTTTTTGATGACAAGTATTCCAGTGTAAGCCGGGATTTTCTCATGATTTTCATATCACCATTTACAAGATAACTATACCAGCTCAGAACTCGATGGCAGGCAAGTGAGCAAGGCGGAGCAACGGACAGGGAGATCCTGTACTCAGGTCTTTTGAAAGAAAAAGGAAAACGAAGGAGAAATACCGAAAACAAAGGGAAGCAGATATATTGCAGTTGGTTGTTGAGTAGCAACCAGGAGGATTTGTGCACCCACTTTCGTGCATGTTGCATATACACTGTATGCCACAAAGGCGATGGGCAAGGACATGTTATTGACTGAATAAGTTCCAACGGCTTAAAAAGTGTAATTCTTGGCAAAACGCAAACAACATACTGGCGAACAAAGAGTCACCGTCATACAATGCTCGTCTAACGCTGCCGAATGGTTCCCAATGTATTCAGCAATATTCTGTGCATCAGAATTCCTGACATGGGCTTCAAGATCTTAAATAGTCAATCTTACATTTTTTAGGAGAGGAAAGCCTATCTCCAGTACCTGATCGACATTGCTGTGGCGCTTGGAGCAAACGAGACAGTTGCAACACGGGACATGATAGATCTGATTGAGTTCGAATCAACCATGGCAAATGTATTCCATATTCCTTTTATTTGATGAGAAGAAAGATTAAATATGTTTGAGACAATATTTTAATAACATTTTCCTAACAGTTAATAACATTTTCATGTTCTTGAGCTTAGAACCCCATGGGGAATCAACGGCTGAATAGAGAACATTGTTTTCGACGCTGAAAGTTGTTCAAATGTTTTTGTACACCCTCAATACTTGTACGATAATTGGTGCCTAATATTATGCCTCGGTTAAAAAGTTATTTTATGCACACGTTATTTCGGCAATGAGTATACCAGTATTTAATCTGTTATCCAGTTTGTTTTACTATTCCCACAGTTGACTGTTAAACACCCAGACTTTGACAGGGTCATGACCACTCTTGAAGAAATTGGCATGAATCTGGTAAGGCGTCATAATGAAACCTCTGAACTTTTTGCCAGATTGGAATGCTCAGAAAGAAAGAAAAAATCAGTCGATATACGGTTCTAAACACACAAGAGGAGCTGTATAATTTTAAGGCATGTGGAAAAGTTAGTTGTCAGGTAACCTTTCGTAAACATTTTTGCCTTGTTAAACTTTCGCCTGTAATTAAACAACTGCACTCCTGATCGGGTCTGAATCTTGCTACACCTGCACCTTTTGAGGAACAACTTGTGTTTCAGATTGACTGGGTGCGTCTTTACCAGCTGATGTTACCAGGGAGCGTCGATCCAGGCGTTACCGGTGACGAGCCCATCGTCAATTACAACCCTAACTACATCTCCAACGTCACAGTGTGGCTGAGGGACCAAGACAACAGGTACGAAACGAATCATTAACAGACTAATCGCCTTTAGCTGAGCACCCCCTCAAAGCCACGCTGGTGAGGGAGTGCTTATTGTGCTTGTACAACGACGCAACGTGCGTTTCATAGTCGTTCGTGAACCAGCCAAGTGCAGTATCCACGAAAGGAGCCTCCGTTGCTGGGAAATTTGCGCCCTCTCTTGGTCCCATTTGCTTAATGGGTGGATGTGCTCAACATTGTAATGCTTTCGTTGCTGAACTGAACGTACGCCTCGATTTTGGCACTATACGTATTTCGAGTTAGTTGAACGATGAGTCAAAGGCTGGTCCACCGCGAACGAAAAAGCTAAGCGAATTTAACGTCACAGAACGCCCTGGTTGAAGACTGTTCAACAGTTGCGATTTCGTGGCATGAACATTTTGATCTGACTTCAACAATCGGGTCCGTGTACACTTCTGCTCTCAATTTTACTGACTTTACCAAGCATTGCAGCGTTGCCGAAATCAGAGCTATTCGCAGTATCTTAAGTGTCAATGAGTGCTCAACCAACTGTAACTTTAGATGCAAATTCCTCTCGATCGTTTCTCGAAATTGAATTCACTTCTATCCCAAAGCCATGGTTCTTCTTTAAATCATTGTTCATCTTTCACCCCTTTTGCCATATCACCTCCAAAAAGACACCGTTATCTCTCTCGGACAAGTTCAAAGAAAGTTTGGATTCAAAACATTTGCACCCTCAGAGTCAAAGCCAACTACATGATATGGCGGCTTGTCAGCCGAATGGTGCCCTTCATGGGCGAGACGTTCCTGGTCATCCGACGGAAATTCCTCCAGAGCGTAAACGGCACCGTAGCCACCACGGCCCGCTGGAAGACGTGCGCCTCGAACGTTAACGACCAATACAAATTCATCAGCGGGAGGATGTACGTAGACGAACACTTCCCTGAAGACACCAAACGCAAGGTGTAGCACATTATGTTTTTTCAGTAAATTGTCGAAACAGTGGTGTTTAATTCGCACCTGATGCTTATAGTTTTTCACCAACGTGACAAAAACACTTGATTGGACCGCCTCAGACCTAACACACCAGCACGTATTTCTCAGTCAAATTAATGTGGACAGCATTAGAGAGTGGCCTGGTTTAGAGACCACAATCCTATTAATGTAGTTAGACTGGTCATACTACTGCAGTTGGGACGCCCCATCCTCAGCCGAGACAACTGACACACATGGCGCGTAACGCAACTAGTCGAACGATAAGTTTCACGATAAATAAATCTATTTTATCGTGACTTTCTCCTGTTTTGAAAGGCACTGAATATGTTTCGCACTCTGCAGCAGGCTTTCTCGTCGCTGCTGGCGACGAATGGCTGGCTCCAGAAGGAAGATAAAAGCGCCACGGCGGAAAAGGTCAGTTCAAAGCTCACGAAGGTCATGTCAGAGGTTAATTAAGGATCAGTTCCCAGTAAAGGGTGCATCATGGAATGCAATGAATTAAATCACAACGTGCTGTTTCCCAGCACACCTTGTGACAAATGCTACATAAACTTCTTGTGTGTCACGCCAATAAACCTGTCTTTTGTACCAAGAAAGATTTGACTTCTGGGGCTGGAATGTGCATCTTTCACGGCACGTCAGACCCGTTTGCCGGCCAGATCATTTTTATACTCACGACCAGATCAATTTGCACTTACCTTAGGTTTGTCAATTTCATAAATGCCGGCATGCATCGGTCATACAAATCTGTCATTATGAACGTGTACAAACAGGTAGATGCAATGACTGTCGAAATTGGTTATCCGGAGTGGATTAAGCACAACACTAATCTCGACGCAGAGTATGCCAATGTAAGTAGCAGAAGTCACGTTCAAGGTATTCTCACACCAGACGATCGTGCTCATGCATTCCCTACAAAGCTGATGTTTAGGCCTTTGGGCATCTGGAGGAAATAAGCGAGTGTTGTGACCTCTTTTATCTACATCGGGTTAGCCCAATTGGTGGCTTGAATGTGGGGCAGTAATGCATTTTCATAGAATGTCAGTCAGAGAAGTTAAATCTGAACCATTATTGATATTCTACATTTGCCCTAGTTTGATGATACACTACAGTGATAATAATATTTTTATCGACTTTCCCGTCTCTCTTTTAAAGATATGTAATATGGGTAGGAGCGTTACCAAAGAATATCTTCTTTTTAGTCATTAAAGGAGAGCTCCTGCGTGATTTCCAGCCTTATTGCGGCTATCTGATATACAGCAATCCAATATATTATGATCCTCTCATAGCTAACTGCCGAGGAAGATGAATATTTCAAGAACAGCCTCAGGTACCGCGAGTGGACCTCTCGGCGCGAGTTGGCACTCTTGCGTAAAAATGTGGAGAACTCGCTGTGAGTATTATGTGATGAGGAATTTCGGTGGAAGTTTCTAGATGCACTGTGTGGTATCTGCCATTTTGCTAATGATTATGATTTTTGTTGCATAACCAGTTGTCAAAGTACTTTATGGAAAGACTTAAATTAATTAAGCCTATTGGTAGCATGTTTAAAGGAAGCTGGAAGTACAGGTTTAGTTTACAGTCTACTAACTTCTGAATATCAAATGAATACAGGCGTTTTACGATAGAGCGCCTCCAAGAGTTTGCAACACGTTAGCCAATCACAATGCGCGAAATCTGTCGACCCAATGCGCGTTTGGAATGGATTGACAGATTTTGCGCACTGTGATTGGCCAACGCGTCACAAACTCTTGGAGGCGCACTACTTTGAATCTCTCTCGTATTGTATATTCTGTTGGAAGGTGGTCTTTCGCTGGGCCTGCTGATGTCAACGCGTACTACAGTTACACTAGAAACGGAGTCTGTAAGCTATGTTGTTTCATAACTGAAACAAACAAATGAAAAAAAAAACCAAACCAAAAAACTAGTGCGACCCTCTTCCCATAAATGGAGAAATGTAAACACCTGCCATTCTCTAGTCAGTTTTATTTACAATCATTTGACAGACAGATTAAATTTAAACAACCACATCACTTAGACTTCTATAGCCACCGAACAGGCTTTCCACAAGCCAGCCTATTACGTGTACTCAACCAACAAACTAAACAATCAAACCAAGTGTCAACAGAGCCTTCCAGTCTCTCTGACGAGGTTCTTATTGTGTTATTTCGGCAGTGCTCCCGGCTGGCATCCTTCAACCGCCTCTCTACCATAAGGACCTGCCTTGGTAAGCAACAACAACGGCATCTTTGGTTTTTGTTTTACTAATGAGGCATCTTCTGCAGTTCTTCACGCGTCCCAGCAGTTATGCAAACTGCCTGTACCAATTAAGACAAGTGGGTTTCCGGGGCATGCTAACCAATATTAGTTTTCTGTTTAGGTATTCCAATTACGGTGGCATCGGTGTTGTTCTTGGACATGAGATAATGCACGGTTTTAATAACATTGGTAAGTGATCTATTGGTATCTAGTTGACTTGTTAGGGAGGTCATTTGAGGGAGTGAGCTCCAACTTAGTGCATGTGCAGCTGCCCACTGTTCCCCAATAACCTCCAACGCGCTTCATTTTGGTGATGCTGTGGCTCTTGGCTCTTGGAATACCAAACAGGTTTATACGGCAGATTTCAAGGTTTTTTTTCATTTTACCACATTGAAGGATACCGCAAATAACCCTGCATTACAATGGGAGAAGGGATTTGTATTAAAGCTTCACTCACTGATCGGTAAATGTTTCCAAGACGTGCCTCATATTAGGAAGGGTTTGTCTTTCCATGCAGGGAGAAGGTACGACAAAGACGGCAACTACAGAACGTGGTGGACTCAACGGTCTTCCGATAGTTTCAAGGAGGAATCTCAGTGCATCATCGACCAGTACTCCGATTTCGTCATGCCTGAAAATAACAGAAGCGCACGTCTTGCTTTATTCTCATCTGCAAATATCAACTGCGTACTATTTTGGATACATGTGTGTGGAGCCTGTCTTTACTTTTACAGGAAAGCCTCTCTTTTTGCCACAGTCTTTCAAAAAACAGCAACTCATTTGTGTGTATAAAACTGGGCGGCAGGAAAAGGCAGGAAAGCATAGACCGAAATCTGCTCACCCTTTCTATTTCTTTACAGCTCAACGGGCAAAAGACACAAAGCGAAAACATTGCCGATAACGGAGGTCTGCGAGTATCCTACGAGGTATTAGACGTAGTATAATATTAACTTGCCAATTTGTATATCACCGTTGCCAACCTTAACTGTCCTACAGTGGTATTACTGCTCTTTTTTTGCATCTCCTTTATGAAAGGCATACACGGACAAAATGCCCGAGGGGCCTCGTCTTCCCGGGATCGATTTCACCCAAGAGCAGATGTTCTTTCTGTCATTTTCCCAGGTAGAGCGTACACGTTTTTCTCAATACCACTCGATATTGTCTGATTACTTTAATCGCATCTAACCACATCCTTTCCTTGATATAAGATATATAACTAGTGGCCATTTGATTTCACGAGAGAATAACGGAATTAAAACAGCTTTTATTATGTTGATTATTATTTCTTTTAAAAACATTTGGGGGGGGGGTTAAAGTTAAGGAGTGGCGTATAACAGAACAGGTTGGTTTGCAAGGTGAAACATGTGTTAATCGTAACTGCACAGGATGCTATTTTTGGAAGAACAGATAAGGCCGATATGTAAGTTTGTACTCAAAAATAATTCGCTGGGTTTATAAGCAAACACTATGATCGATAATTAAAATGACTTAATTTGTGCAATTCCAACTCCCTTTGCTATTTTTTTTAATTCAAGATTTATTGCACTGTATTCACGCCCAAAGGAGCAGATGTTTACATCGACACTAATGTACACAGTCCTGGCAGATACAGGTTTGTAAAAAAACAGCATCCTTTCCCGATCTTCATCTCATCGTTACAATAAAACACTTTTTTATTGCCAAAGTGTACTAAAATCATACCAAAAATGTCAGTCAACTAGCTGTTGCCTACATCCTTGACTTTAAAAATGCAGTAGAAATAACATTCATGTTCGGCGGTTCCTTGTCTTTTGACAGGGCCATCGGTTCGCTGCAGAACAATGAGGCGTTCAACGCCGCATTCAGCTGCCCTGCCGGAAGCTACATGAACCCAGACGTCAAATGCAGGGTATGGTAAAGAGCTAGAGCTCTTCGAAGAAGACATGACCTCAAAAGTGTGTTCGAACTGAATTATTATGATTCTGCGTATAGTCAGATAAAGGTGTTATTGCAGGGCAGTGGAACATCACTAAAAATTACCTGTTTAGCTTCACAATTAATTGATGTCCTGCCGCAGCGAATATTTCAATAGTTTCACAAGTCCTATTCAGGGCGCCGTTTTCAAATGTATATTTAGGGTGAAATACATTTAGATTTGGTTTTAATTTACTAATTGGAACAAAAAGGATGTTACATTTCAACAAACCTTGTTTTCCAACGGAAAAGAAAATGAAATCTTATCTTGTGGTGTGAATTTCCACATTCAGGTGAGTGGTAAACTGTTTTTAATTCCTTTCTACATTTTCCGAGTGCCAAACAGAAGCAAGTGGACTTGAAAGTTTCATTTGAACTTTCATCAGTCGAAATTTATTATTTTATAGAACTTAAAATAGATATCAAAAACATGGAAAACCTCGCAGCTTTGGACGCTCAAAGCATTTTAGGTTACTCTAATCTCCAAATATAGTGCACGCGTTTCATGCGCACCGAGCCGGAAGAGTCGACCCGTGTTCAAATGTTAATATAAACTCCATCCCATAAGTTCTGCGCGGTATGGGTGGTTTGTGACAACTGAACACATGGATGTGAGGTCAAAGAGCCTGGGATTTCAATCCAATTGAGGAAAAAGTGTGTGTTAGTTTCACTTTCACCTTCACCTCATTTTTGTTTTCGCCTGTTGAAATCTCCTACATCACAACAAATGTCAATAGGCCTATTACAGTGATATCAACAACGAGGTTTGGTATGAAAAGACAATACACATCGGCTAAATATATGCGTGGGCGTCGCCAGAATTTTTTTTTTGGGGGGCACATTATCTAGTTAAAAAAATAATACTTAACTGCGGGAAGAGTGTCGATTTTTTATTTTTATCAAGCAAATAATTATGTTCTATTCCATTTTTAATTTTCTTTAGATGTTTTCTCTTTCTTCTAATCTTTTCAGGGTCTCCCCCTCGCGGCGTCATGTAAATAGGATTATATAAAGTATAAATGAAAAGGCACCGTAATCCTTTCAGCAGGCAGTCTACTGGGCAGTCAAAGTTGTCTATTCCACTTCCGACTATGGAAATTCATACCCCAAAAGAGATTTCCTTTTGTGTGTATGTGTTGGAAATCAAGCTTGGTTGAATCAAGCTTTGTTTAAAGTAATCTGAAACCCAATTTCACTGCAATCCATCCTGCTGAAGTACTTGAAGCGGCGGGATTTCAATTTCACGCGACTGAATAACTCCCCGCTGCGAGATAGCCTGCGGTAATTCTAAATTGTTTTTTTACAAGTAGCCCTTATACGCTTCCGTACTATTCAGCCCACGATTCAGGTCTGGGTACTCACACGCCGACCGCGTTATTCTGTGTAACGTATGAATAGTCTGTTGCCACTGCACGGGAGTGCGAGTGTACACCGCACAAGTATGCCTCACAAGTTACGTTCTTCTCGACCTTAAACGTCTCATACTCCTTCGTTTCGGAACAAATCTCACAAATATTTTGACCAGCTAAGAGAAAGATTTCAGGTTTATGCATCTTAGAGATTACTGTATAATATTGTGCTTTCTGCACGTCATCAAAACTCTTCGTTTTGATACATTTGGGCTGCAAAGATGCCAGTTTACATCAACCCAACACAACCACAAAATTTGACTTTGCGTGTTTCAGAAATCCGCCCTGTTGGTTGGGGACAGAAAGTGCCTCTTCATTCTCTCGTGTTGATTTTTGGAAGATAAATTCATTGTATTCTGGTTTCCTCAGTTCCAATCTAGCTCCAAAACCCTAGATGTCGGTTGCAATATTTGAAGCCTTTTCCGGACGGCTTTAAGCTACGGCCGATATCGGTGATATAAAGCTAAAAATGGCGTCCGTCCTGGTTAATCTATAGAACCTAGGTACTTTCATCAGCCAGGTGTTATCGTATATACCCGGGTGTTAAATTTACACCAGCGTTTTTGCATTGCAGCTTAGGAGTTCCTGTTTTATAGACTACAGCATTCACACAATGGCAGTGCAGATATTTGCACTCTCTCTGATCCTGAAGCAGGAGATTAACAACAGCCTTGCAGACAAACCCGGTGACCAGGATTAGAAACCATTACTGTGGGGCCATCTTGTTCACACGCACCTGGTACGCAGTATGCGCGCATTCTGAGGCCAATAAGGTGTCGTGACCTGCTGAAATGCGCACTCGCGCTGAGTGCGTGAGTCAGTGACGGCCCTGACTGTAAAAATGGCGATTCTTCGGAATTGTCTAAAGGCCACGAAGGTTTGAGTCAATTAACTATGTTATTAGAGCGGAATTTCTGGTACATTTAATTTTGGTGGTCAGCTGAAAAATCTGAAATAAAATAACTTAGGTGTTAAAACTGATTTCCGTGATTTCCGTCGTCCATTATTAAAAATGCAGGCTTGCTACTCACTGGCTGAACGGGTTTCACAATTATCTTTTTGATCAGTCCAAAAGGGCCAGATTTTAGATAAACGAATGCGCAGATTTCAGTATATTGTGTAGTCGCCTGAAGGATAAAAAGAGAGAGGGTAGTATTCCCGATGTAGTGTGAAATTCGGGCTCTTTTGAAATTTTATCTTCTTGTATTTTTGAAAGTGTTCCATGATTTGCATGATAAATAGCGAAATGAAAATAAAAAACGAGGTTTTCATGGGATTTGATGGTGTCACAGTCGCCTAAATATGCTGTACAGAACACAAGAATTAACTCCAGGTTCAATAAAAAAAATTAATTAAAACACTCTTGTATCAATGTTCCCTCAATGTGCTCTTCGGGTACACAGCCCACGTCCATATACGAGCCTCCAGCGGTGTAACTCCTATCCCCGAAGATGCTCCTCTAGATGTCCAGAGCCAGAACAAAAGCTGGCCTCCGACCTCAGTTGTTCTCTGGCTATGTATGCCCTCTACTCCCAGTGGTAATGTTTCGGGTACCGACCTGGGCCACCTGTTATTTATAAAAATAACACCAAAGCAAACAAGAAAATGGTCCACCTGAAATCTCAACTTCTGATAAACGGATTCTTCACAAGGATAATTTTCGAATGAAGTTCATAGCTCACAATAGAGACCAAGTTCACTGCATGAAAATGAGTAAACGTACGATTGCTGACGTATGTAGTCTTTCTCTGCAATGTGCTACACTTCACAGACCAGAATATTGTTTGTGCTGGAAAGCAGGGCGTTGGCTGAGACGGCAAAATCAGCGCTCTGCGGCAGGGCAGCGCTCACAATAAATCTCACACAACATGTAGATGTCTTGCACATCCACCTATACTGCTTTAAAATCTGTCCAGCATTATCTACACTACGTTATTGTTTTAATGGCGCTTCCAGCTACTCAGACCATTTGCGCCAATAACTAAACGTTTATTCATACACTTTATTAATCAGCATCACATTACGGAGTTAGGAAGAAGGTCCAGTTTTAGAGGCAGGAGGAAACCGGAGTACCCGGAGAAAACGTGCGAGAGCGAGTGTGGCCTGGAAACCAAATGCACTTAAAGCCTGGGCCAAGCCGGGACTCGAACCCGGGCCTCATTGGTGCAAAGCGAGGAAAGAACCGCTACGCTAACCCTTCCCCTCGACCCTCCGTCAAACTTGCCAGTCTTGCATACTGGGGTACACTCAAGCATGCCCACTCGTTCCCCTGATTTAGACCTAAAGCACATGTAATGAAAGGAAACAAAGAAACAATAGAAAAGCAGTCATGGAACTGAACAGTCAAATCATTGCCTAAAGAGCAACGCATCCCAAAGAGCAAAGAACAAAGAAAGGGAAAATGTGAACAGTTTTCGTACCTGACTAAGGCACAGCTGTGATGTCGTGGGATGTGAGGACAGTTTCCAGACACAGCTAGGCTTCACAAATCCAACATTTTTAAGACGACAAGCCAACACAATTAAAATCATGACTGCAAGTAAATCCTTAATTTACTCACAGTGTCAACTTTGTTAGCAATTCAATTAATTGGCCGCAAAATGTTATGGATAGTGTTTCCACGAAGAACGCAAAATGCAAGGGCCGCTTGTTGCTAAGTGTAACTAGGCACCTTTTCGGTGCATGCGCACTACTTGAATGGCCATCATCAACATACGTCTTGTAGATTGTACGTCTTCCTAATGCCTACATGTACAATGTGCACAGGTCCTCACACATCCTGCAATCAGAAGACATCACCGGTAGCTGATCTGTGGTCATAGAGGTCTTGAGTAGACTCGACACGACATTTGTGAAGAGGGCTGAACGGTGAGACTTTCCGCACCCTGATCATTGCTCAGATTGCAAACGGGGGAGTGCGCCTGGGTGGCCGTGGGAGGTGCAACGGTATTCCACGGACGGGGATTTTGATCACCCGACTTCTGCCAGCTTTGCCGTCACGGCTGTAGTGCCTCACTCAATGCTCCGCAACCCTGGCAAAGCTTACGGGATGGTCTGTGTGCGGATAACCCGGGTGATGTCGTTAACATTAATATATTGATGTGGGTATGCACAGTTGTGAAGCTTATTGTCATTAGCGGAGGGAAGGGCAGAGGTCGCCTTCACAGGGCCTGCACATTGGTGCTTTATGTTCTGCGTAGCCTCATCGTTGTAAAAGTAAAACCTGATTTTTTTTGTGCGTTTTCATTGACTTTTACAGGGAGGGTATCAGGGAGACATTTTTGATGTTGCCGTAATATCTCACCCTTATAAGGAGATGAAATTTGTTATTTCTGTGTGGAAAGTGGGAGAGCGGAGTTTCTTATATTGAAGACTAAGAAATCGATGTCAGTGTGTTTTACCGTTTAGAGTTCTACTGTCAAACTTGAGCCCGAATTATCTATAGTGATGTCTCTTAGCGATACTCTTGATGTCTCTTAGTGGTATGAGTGTAACTGTATTGTATCTCTCCCTTCTCCACTCTAGGTAAAATTCCCTACTGCGCACCAAGGGCCTTGCGTTTTATTCATTTCAATTGAAAAAAAACCTGAACTAAGCAAAGTGGGAAGTTCACCTAAAAACTGTTCAAGCGCAGCGTGCTTCAGAAAGACTGTGCATGGAAATTGGTAACTAAAATGAGATGGTGCACTTGTTATTTATGAGCTTAATTTTTGAAAAGTTTCAAAAACCTCTTTGTATCCACACTCGCGAAATGTTTAGGTATTTTTACATTGAAATTCGTTTAGGAATGCGTTTCAATGATTAACGGACTTAAATTAAGCTAAACGTGTACCATTGTAAAGCATTTAGCATTCGAGCACATTTATCAACGCATTTTATTGTCACATATCTAAACATGTGGTGGGTTCGTCGACTTTAAAAAGGGTGCCAAAAGTGTTTATACTCTGGTTGCCGTTTTTTGACAGACATGCATTTATTTTTTCAACCCATGTAATGCTGAAAGGAATGGCAAACACGCGTCAGTTTCCCTGACTATTCTACGGAGGAAGCGAACATCGCTGGGCGATATTTTTGACTCGCCGGACCACCCCGGTTTTTCTTGTAGTCCGCCAAATTTTGCACGGCCGTACTAATAGGTACGGTGTCTACTAAGCCCGTAGATGATCTGGCCCGAATCAGGACGCCACAATCTTCTCAATTTCTCCCAAGATGTCTAATATTCAATAAATAATTTTTTTTAACATCTGATAGCGCAAGCCTGCCTGAGCTATGAAGGATAACCATAATGCTAAATTCCAGCTTGCGCTGGAGGAAGGGGTAACTTCCAAGACGCCCAGCAAGATTCCCCTTCTTCTGGCGGGAATATTTGTGGTGACCACCGTGGCCCTTCTGGTCACCACAAGTGAGTATGAGTCCAAACCGTATTGGCTACTACCTGCACCCTCTCAGACAACATCGAGCCAGGGACCAAAGGGGCTTCGCTCATAGCGTCGTTTTCGTCTATAGAGCGTTTTTTTTCCAACCCCGCTTAAGATTTAACAATTTAAAACACCTTAACGGCTTGTGGAGAGTCCTCTTCAATATTGGTTCATTTGCCCGGCAAACAGTAGCAGTTAATTTATTGTAGGAAGCCAAGTTTTCTTTGTTTTGAGTCAAACATCAAAGGGCTTAAGTGAACATGAGGCTGGAGCTCAAGCCGCAGTTGAAGACAAAGTCAAGGTCATACAATATCCACAGGAATAGCTTTTACCCTGGAATATGTTACGTGCATGAAACCAGCGACAAACATGGTCGAGTAATACAGACATGTACTCCTTGTTGCCGACGTTCGCAAATCATCACTTGACGTGGAAGTGTGAAATGTTAAGGCTCAATCCGTCGCTGTTTAGCTGCGTATGCTAAGCTATTACATGTACAAGTACAGCAGCCGCAGCCCAAAGAAAAGTAAAAGACAGATCAGGGCTGACTTTTCCGTGGGTGCTGTCTGACACTGCTGATCTGTTGGTTTTCTGCCGGCTTGTTTTTACAGTTGTGTTCGGATTGCAGAGGAACAACATCGCGAGCGAATTAGACAAGTTGAAGGCAAAACCACAGGAATCTGGTTGGATTTGCACCACCAAGCAGTGCTATGAGTCTGGTAAGCCACATCTGCATATCTCGATGCGCAGCGCTTGATTGGCGCCAGGTATTTCGGTTAAATGAACCAGTGTTAGACATAATGGGCAAACGCTTCAATGAAATTACAGATCATTACAGGCATACGTATGTGAGATTTCAAAATAGAACTCGCAAGAACGGGATGTAAGGCGCTGGTACAAGTTATTAGTCAGATAGTTATGGGCTGTAAAGAATAGCCGTATAGGCAATCTGTAAGAGGCAGAATAGTCCATAGTTCCTAAAACAGCTTCGAAGATTTATCAGACAACACGGTGGACTAAATGTTCCACAAACTGCCTTTTATGTTGACGTAATTTTGATCTATTCTTTGAATACAAAATAAAAATCGAACCTACATGTGTATCGGAAATTTAAGATGACAGGGCGATTAGGGCATTGAGCTTTCCAGTCATTTGAAAATAGCTAATGTTTCACATCGTTCTAAAGAGGGAAAGTTGATTTTCAGAACTAAATTTTATTTTTTGTTTAAATTTTATTTCAGAAGAAACTGACATATACATAACCTTAAATCGAACAGAAAGTTCCCCAATCAGGGGACTTTTTAGTTCACGTGTTTGCGCCCGGTAGCATTCTCTTTTGACGATACAGTGCCCCCTATTTCCCAGATCCAGTCACGAGGAGTCCAAACGCAGCGGTTATTTTGTGCTCTCTTTATATTCTTTTAGCTTACACGTACTTGAGCAACATGGATCAGAGCAAGAATCCCTGTGATAATTTCTTCGAGTACGCATGCGGCGGCTGGATCAAGAGCCACGTGATTCCTGAGGACGAAACCAGCTACTCCGTTCTCATTAAGATCAGAGACAGTGTCATAGACAAGCTGAAAGGTGAATATATTGTCATAACCTTCGATCTTCATCTACTTTTCACCACTAAGCTGCTGTCAGTGGAGCTGTCCTCGTATGTGGTCTCATTCATACTGAGGCATTGATTTTGTCATCGTCACTTCTGTCGTTATAATTGCGATATGTTGGCCATTTCAATAACCTTACCCATTGTCACGTTTTAAGCTATCGTTCATCCTGAACAGCGTCATTAAGTAGCGTCATGATTATGCAGACTTGGATCATGGACAGTGTTTTCGGACAACATAATTAACACTGTCAATTTAAACCACCGATTGTACACAGGTTTTTCTTCAGTACCACCAAATTGAATCATAACTTGCCGTGTTGATCATTTATTCAATCCAGCTCTATTTGAAGGAAGCCCGACCACCGGCGAGCCCGATCCATATCACGTTGTGAGGAATTACTACAAGTCTTGCGAGGACATGGGTAAATGATTGCCTCTGTGAACTGACAAATGACTCTTGACTTGTTGAAACGGTTTGGTGCATGCTGAGTCACCACAGCAGGTAACAGATTTCGAAGAAGCCAATTAATCCTTGTCGGGGCAGGTCACGTCAGCAATAAACCACGGACTGGTGAAAGTTTAACCTCTACGATTTACATGAGAGTGATGTTTATTCCACCATTTCGTTTTAATATTCGAGAATTTTTAACTCTGAACTGCACGCAGATTTGGCACCGAATGTTGATATCTGATTGACTTGCGATGGGCTACTGGGCTAGTTGTTCATCCAGTGCCCATTGGCAGGCTTGAGTTCAAAATAAGTTTCAAAATCGCATGTGCACAGCAACTCAGTATCCTTTACTGCACACAGCCTCGTGCATTTTGTAATAATCCCGCCAACAGAACAGAAGACTGGCATTTTGTTTTGCAAAAACAATGGAGGTGAACAAGACATGTACAGTGATGCCGTCTACTGTGTAACTTACCTAAGAGTAAGCACCATCGATACAACAGCAGGGGCGGATGGGGCGGGAGGGGTTTGGGGTTGGGGGATCGACCCCATCCGCCCATCATTTTTTGGAGGGTACGTCGAAAGGTTGGAGGACCACTCAAAAGTATGTAAATATTAGGGGTCCTGTTTTGTGTGTATGCGGTTCAGGACAAAACAGAGAGATTCGATGGGGTCACCAAAGGTAACAATAAAGTATCCCCCACTCATACGAACAAAAACTTTCCACCCGTCCCCAGCACAAAATCCTGGATCTGCCCCTGACTAGCTATATTTGGCATATGGTGGTTTTTTCAAGATGTATTTTTTTTGCGTTGGGGAGATGTTAATTATATATAACAGGTTTGCCCCCACCCAACGTATATCAATAAGCACTGCATGCTCAGCGCCCGCCCGAGAGCCCGCGAAAAAAACCCCACAAGCCCACTCGGGTGGGACCCGAACCCACGACCCCCCGCCCACTAGTGCAGATGTCTTAACCACTCGACCACCGAGCCCGCCGGGATCGGCCGGCCCGTCCGAGTCAAATGGAGCAGCGGGCACCGCGAACAATTTTCAAGATGGTGGTTTTTTCTTGAAAAGGTCAAATCTTATGCCCAAGAAATGGTTTATGAAAAGTGACCTGATTAGTACCAGTCGATGTTAGAAACTAGATTTAAACCAACTCTGGGCCCATCGTCCCCCCAACAGACACCATCAACGAGCTTGGGGCCGAACCTCTGACTGACCTGCTTACGTCGCTTGGTGGTTGGCCGGTCCTCGGAGACAACCCAGCGGGTGGGAACTGGGACCCAGCCGCCTTCGACTTTGAGAAGCTGTGGGCCGACATCAGGGGCAAATACGACGTGCAGATGTTTGTTGCTACCGAAGTATCACCTGTCCGGAACAAACCAAAATACACATTAACTGTGAGTTGTTTTCAAGGATGGAACGTTCAGTGTATCCGATCAGCAAAGAAGTTACGTATACCTTTTTAGTAGATGCACTTCGAGAATGAAAAGACAGTTACTACTGGGTCCTGAATCACGGCAGAGCTCAATGAGTGCTACCTAAACAGTGATTAAGGAATGGGAACACACTCTTTGTAAACCTTTCCTAAACTTTCCCTTCAGTGATACCCGAGTGACCGAAGAGCAGTACAGTTGAAACCCTAAAGAGCCTGGTAATCTCATAAAGAATGATCGAAAGATATCATTTCCCCTAATGTTGTCACCTCTGTCGATTCATATCAGGCACAGATACCAGATTTTGGAGTTCCTTATGATGAGATCGAGGAGAAAAAACGGCCTGGAATCAAGACTTTGGTAAGAAAACAAATTGGATAATCTGGTATAGGCTTATCAAGGCTTCTCCTCTTTAAAAAAACTGATATGGAATGTTAAAACTTCTTTCCAGATTTGTTTCAATAGTTATTTTTTTCAGTCTTGTTTCAAAAAATTCTTTCAATCTTAAATGGAGTTTGTTTTGTTTCCAAAAGAAAACTAATCTACGTTGTTGTTTTTTTCTGTTCTTCAGAGGCCAGCTTTTTCGTTTTTTATGTGTTGTGTTTCTTTGTCCAAAACTTTCAGATTTAAATTCTTTGCGAAACTTAGTCTCAAAGTGTCCAAATCCACGCACCCATTAGTGCATCTGATAAAATCGGATAAAACAGCCTGCGGTAATAGTTACTCGGACTGTTTCGTTTGACAGTTTAAGGAAAGCCACGACACTCGTTACAGAGGGGCGGAGATTCTTTTGGAAGAGAAGTATTCCAAAGTAGGTCTTTATTTTCCTCATTAATTTCTTCACACCAACCAATGATGCAACTCTTTGTATTTTATATTCACCACAATGGAGGAGGGCACATTTCGAGGAATAAAGTAGGCTCTTTCGATGGCAGGGAGGGAGGGACAAAAAACAAAGGAGAGAGAGACACAATGTTACGGAGGTATAGGTAGGGCCATAAGATTTTCTTAAGCCTAAATTACCAAACACCATGTAATACGTCTATTGCTACTTACAACTGATTTCCAACCAGAGTGTGATTTGCAACTGTTGCCCTTTTAGCGTTACTCATTAACTATTCCTCTTGTTTTTATTTCAGATGAAGGAAGCGTACCGCCAATACGCCATCGACATTGCGTTGGCATTAGGGGCGAGTGAGGCTGTTGCAACACAAGACATAAATGATCTCATCGAGTTTGAAACAACTTTGGCAAACGTATTCCATTATCCCTTGAAATAGTTTTCTGACGTGAATATACATTGCTTGAGTTTTTCTCAACTAGGATCGTATTTAAAACCCAAATAAAATGTCTGATTACTCGCAAACCTTGGCTTGAATCTCAGCATTATGCAAGCAACTTGTAGATTGAACAAAAAAACCTAGGTTTGCTTGTCACAGTGCACAGAACTTGAACATAGAAGTGTCCATAAATGATTCAGTTTTAGGGGCTTTGTTTTGTTTTAGGCCCAAGTTTGCCATTTCATGCACTGGCCATTTTGTCCCACGTGTAAGCAACTGTGCTAAATTCAAAATTCCGAGTCCTTCTTTTCTTCTATTTCCAGTTCACCGCTTTGTCATATTTTTCACCAGAAGAAACCACTCTCGGGGGAATTGGAATGAATGTGGTAAAGTAGCTCAACAAAGATTCGATAACTTTGGTAAAGGCCTGCACGTTGATGAAGAAAATTCAGCGGACATATGTACCAAAATAAGACCGATTCATTTCGAATAATTTTGTGCCAGTATGTGTCTCGTGAAGCGTTCGAATATCACAGATCCCAGTAACCTGAAAGGATTGAGGCCTCAATGTCCAAGACCGAGTTAAAGCGTTCCGAGACAGAGACATAAGATTCCAAGACAAAAACAAGACTTGAGCGGCCGAGAATGAAACCAAGACTAACACCAGTGGGCTGGTTTATAACAAAGAGTGGGCCTCGACCTCAAAATGTCTGTTCCACTCTAACACCATTTTAACCTGGTTTCTGACACACACTCAAGAAATGACTAAGGTGAACCGCTCGGATGCCTCACAAATGAAAGACTGGAAGCCCTGTTTCGTGAAAAATCCGAAGCAAAAAAAAAATCCAAAACAAAAAAATAAAAAACAAAAAACTATGCTTCTTCTTGTTCCAAGCCTGAAGGTCATAATGTTCCTTAGGGGTCCTTCAAACCAATTTAGCTATATACTCGACTGGCTAAACAGTTTGCGAGACCGGTCTCGAGGCCCTCAGTGCTGCTCGATAGGTTAATGCTAGAGCCATATGAGGTTCCCTCTCTCAGTATATAAAATGCCTTGTGTTCCAGACGGACTGGGTGCGTCTTTACCAGCTGATGTTGCCAGAGAGTGTTCAGCAGGTTGTTACCGAGGACGAGCCGATCGTCGTCTACTGGCCAGATTATATGTCCGACGTGACAGCGTGGCTCAAAGACCAAGACAACAGGTGGGGAAACGAATGAAGAGATCATCACAATCAACCCACCTTTTTCCCCCTTTGCTAACTGTTTGCCTAACTGTTTGCATTCTACCCAATCAGAAATCAGTAAAGTGGAGGTCATAGTTTTCAACGTGTATACAATTTTTTCATAAATATTAAAAAAGTATCACTGTGGGGGAAAAGGAAGAAGACGGATGAGATTTGTTGTAGCACGTTCTATGTCCATGTTTCTTAATAAACAGATATAAATAAAATAAACTGCCTTACTCTTTTTCGGATCATATTTCTATTGGGGGCAGGGCTGAAAGACCTTGCCCCTTCCAATGATTAAACTGATTATAGAATCAAAATGTCACCCGTAATTCATATCTTGATTAAGGTAGGCCTATACACTCTCCTCAAGTAACCACACGTGAGCGTGACCTTTTGTTGTGAAATACGAAACTTTTCAGGACCAAGGCCAACTACATGATTTGGCGTCTCGTCGTCCGGATGGTACCCTTCATGGATGAGACGTTCCTAGCCATGCGACGGAGATACTTCGAGGGCTTGAACCACACTGTAACCACCATGGCCCGCTGGAAGATGTGCGTCTCCAACGTTGACAACCAATACAAATTCATCAGCGGGAGGATGTACGTGGACGAACACTTCCCTGACGACACCAAGCAGAACGTATGCATCACAACATCACGCATAAACACTGCAACGACTTCGGTTGTTGACCAATTACAGTGTGGCTACCGTTAAGAGCCTCTTCATCCAAGGGCTATATTTAACCTGTGCTTAAACCCAAAAGCAGTGGCAAAGGTACCGCAAGGCGTGCCGTGCGTCGTTTTCATAGATGCCCTTCAATTTTTCCTTGCAGGTTTTGCCGCAAAAGGCAGGTTGAGTATCGTGTTCTAAAGCGGACAGGCAAATGTCTTGTCTGTGAGTTCGAACGTCGTGCTTGTAAGGTTGAACGTCCTGTTTGCGAGTGGTGAGGGCCTCATGAGGCCGCTAAGCAAAAGACTGTACTTAGCATAGTATCGTCTTGCTCAGTAAAAACGTGTTACCAGCCAAAAATCCATGTAATTTTTATGATAAGCGAACAACATTTTGGTTGGTAATCCTGTTTTTGTCAAGGGAAAGAAATCATGCTTATGATCCATGAAATTGGCCCTTACCACTCACAAACACGACGTTCAACCTCACATACACGATGTTTGTCTGTCCGCTTTAGAACACCAAAGGTTGTGTCCTGGAATAAGATGAGTGGCAGGGTATGCATTGTACACCCGACAGTCAGGTCTTGGGCTGCAGCTTTTGCCAGATTCAAACACTAAATCTGTCACCTCCCATGACCCTACGATTTCTCCAAGATACAGAAATTTCACAGATGCGAATCTGCCTCGTTGCTTGCTTTTGCCCCTGGAAAGGCGATATTCAACATGAAGTTACCAGAAGGGGTCTATATTATACCACCAAGGAGGTTTGGCACCGATTTTTCCATTTAGGACGGACTTTCCTTGCATTGGATTAATGCTATTGCAGCTTTTAAGGCCAACACGGAATGTATATTTCACTTAATGAAAGGGTATATCGCTATATGAATTGAGTACAAATGAGTACTGCAAAAGACTTATTGCTTGATTAATAATTTAGAGCGAAATTGAAGGCACGCTCCCTAATGTAATGTAATTCTACAATGCAATTCATATTAGTGAAATGTTTCGACCATTTCGAAACAGCTCGTCATGGAGGGGAAAACAACTCAACAGAGAAACCAATAACGGAAAACAAATAGGCACATACTGATTTTTCACACCCTAAATAGTCACGCTGCTTGTATGCGTAGGTAAAAACTCGTATTGACAACGCACCAGAAGGGGTCTATATTAAACCACTCAAAAAGAGGTTTGGCACCGATTTTTCCATTTTACGACGGACTTTCCTTGCCTTGGATTGATACTATTGCACGGTAAACTGTGGTTTGTATCATTTCATTCTCTTGTACAAGAATTGGTTTTGTCTACACAGGTACTGAACATGTCTCGCAATCTGCAGAAGACTTTCAAATCAATGCTCAACACGCATGACTGGATGCCAGAAGAAGAGAGGAAGGCCTGTGTCAAAAAGGCAAGTTCGGGGGTCATTGGGATACTTCACAGTTCTGGTGGGCACGAAGGTGATGTACCTATTTCCTGATATTTCAATGTGATATCTAACATGGTTCGTGCAAAATAGGCATTGGAATTTTTGTGCCTCACATTAGAAACTTCCTTTAGTATGTAAGAAGATTTTAAACTCTTGGGCCGGGCACATATATCATGTGATTTGTGTCATTCTACACACGACTCTTCTGACCGGCTTGAGAATTCTAGGAGTCCTTCTACTTCTCTATATTCACATTATAGTGTCATTCCAATTCATTAGAAACTTGGTTGCCCAATTCTCCCAAAAGTGTGATCGGAAAAACTGTAGGGAATGTCCTCTCATCTGAATTCAGCTTGGTCTGAAATTGAGTTTGAGTTCTCCAATGAGGAATTTATCTGGGACTTTTTTGGGTGACAACTGTACTAAAAGCCGTAATTAAACATTAATTAACGACCTTAATCTGTAAACTTTCATCAACAGACAGGTAAGATGGCTATCGAAATCGGCTACCCAGGCTGGATAAAGAACAACACCAAGTTTGAAGCAGAGTATGCCAATGTACGTAGTGCAAGTAAAATCACTCAAATAAGTCAGTCAATCGGTCGGTGATTCATTTTCGACATAGTTACTGGTAATTATGATCGCACATTCAATGCAACACTTACACTCAGTCGATAATTTGTCAAGGAGAAATGGCTCTCAACGTACGACGACTTTGGGCTCTCGGGTCTTTATGGAGCCTGAAATTTGACCCCTGATGGCTCGCTTCCAGAACCCTTGGTAAGGAAAATTACGCTCAAAATTTTAAAATAGAATTTATAATACTCAGTTACTTCTTAAAAAGTCATCTCGTAAAAAGGCCTTTGTAAAAATATTTGCTAGCATATCAATTTATAGAAACTGAAAAATTACTTGACCTAAAATATAACAAAATTGACCTATCACCTCTGAAAATCTGACATACACGAAGAACAGGCCAATATGTGGTCTCATACGCAGATGAACAGTTACAGAATTATACATTATGATGGTCTTTCGGTAAAAGCCAGAATAAAAACAGACAAAAAGATTGTAAGGATTTTGTAACTTCAAAAGAATACACTTAAAACAATTATCTCCTTCCATGAAAAATTATAATGTTTAGTCTAACCTTTGCTGATAAGATTTGCGTCAGTTTAACTAGAATGAATGTAGAACCCATGTACTGCAGGTAGGTAAATCTTTGCAACGTTGCACAATCTTGCTTTCACGTAAACATAGGGAATGAAAACAAACGTACATGAACAAAAAGACACAGGAACGATATTGCTGGAAGTGAAAGATCGTTTAATTTAGGTTATTGGCCATCTCCAGTTGACTCTTCCAAAAATGTTATTTGATGAGGACAAAGGGAAAATTCTGACATGGATGTTTCTGCGAGTGGTTTCAGTTACAAATCATTCTTCCCATAATTATCACACGTGATAGGACGGCCACAAACGTCGCTACGTGACCTTTTACTTTCAGGCTCTGCAGGTTGGCTGAAGTACGTGTATATAAGACAACGCCCCACGAGAAACAACCAGTCAAGTGGATATATAGACAACTGCTTACAGAACCAGTATCAAATTTCCAATCAGTTAAATGCAACATATTTTCTTGTACAAAGATTAATTCGTTGAGGATTTTGAAAAACATCTATCAACCCTGTATATTTGCCTAAATATGAATATTTTTGAAGTCACTTGAGCCTACTGTAAAGGCAAGGGCATGATTATCAAGAACATAATTGTGCCAGGATATATGTCCATGATGCGACTGACAACTAGTAGGCTGATCAGAAGTTTGAATTTGACCAGGCCCTATTGCACAAATATATCTATTAAACTACAACTGGGCGGCTACCGGCTACCGGTGGACTGGCACTAGGGCCTGTTTGTTTGGCGGAAATACACCACCGATCTGCGATCAAGACATTAATCCCCATGACAACAGAGTTTTATAAGTAATCCAATATGTCAAAATGAATCTCAAAAAGCCTCACAATCACAAGCGATTCCAAACAACTATTATCAAAGCTTCAATGTTTTGATATGTGCAAGGTGGTTAATTATGCACGAACGATCTTTTGTTATACAATCCTCACGTGGTCTACTGCACCGCAAATTAATAATAAGTCATCCTCAACCAGGGTAACCCTTACACACTTCGCTCTTATTCTCTGAATAACAGTGGGTCGATTAAGAAGGCGATTTTAATCCTCACAGGGTCGTAAACAAACTGCGCCAAGTATAAAACCTGAACGGACCAGGGCCGCACTCAACCGCATACACCAACAGACATGGAACAAACAGCGTGCCATCCCTTCAAGTTTCAGCTTCGCTGACTCCCTGTTTGACTTTTTCACTCGGGGACTCTAAATGTGATCCAGCACTTTTTAGATAACCCGGACGTCTCCTAGTAATTCAACCCAAATCTCATCCAAATCCATATAACTGAGAACTACAAAGAATGTCTTACAAAGCAATAATGTGCTGCCATCTGGTCGTAGGTAACTGCCAAGGAGGGCGAGTACTTCCAAAACGCCTTGAGGTACCGAGAGTGGAATTCACGGCACGAACTGGCACACTATGGGGACGATTTGTCGGACACACTGTGAGTTTATGACAAAATCTAGTTGCATTTTAAAGTTCGGCTATAACTATGAGGCTAACGATTTATCTGCCCGCGGTGCAAAAATTGAAATGTTAAAATGAACACTTTTGGTGTTATGAGATGACCACACCATAGGGTGTTACTTTAACACCGCTGGTGTTACCTTGCATATCTATGGGTGTTACGGTGCCCTAGAGGGTTTTGAAAGTAACACAAAATAACACCAAAAATTTAACACCATGAAGTGTTGGTGTACTCCTCTTATAACACCGGGGGTGCTAAATTTAACATCCCAGTTTTTGCAGTGTGTTCGCAACAATCGGACATGAAACTTCTGACGGGATGGACCCCCTGAAAAAATTCCTGGACCCGCCCCTTTGTCAAGTTTGCTCTTCGAATTTATATTAAAGAATCCAGTGGATAAGTCCTGAGAGTATTAGCAAGAGAAGGAGGAGGCACTTTATTGTCTCCGAAAGTGTTTATGGGGATATTGGTATTCTTTTTCAAGGTGGTCATCTTTTGGGCCGACTGTTGTCAATGCATTCTACAACAGTTGGTTGAACGGAATGGGTAAGCTATGCTGTTGAATCTTTTTTAATCAGTCCAAAAACAGGCCGTGTCATAATCATACCTACCTTCCAGCTCACCCAGAATACGTAGGGTCACACCTATTCGCAGATAGGGTTTCATTATCCCCCGATATCGGGGTTGCACCCCGTCTCTGGTTGGCCCAACTGATTAAACAACTTTCACATCTGTCTGAAGCAACTAATCTCATCATGATCTTGAATTTATACCAGGAACAAAATGTTCCTTCTGGCTGAATGCAAACAACCAGCACACCCTTCTGAAGTATTCTTATGGTTTTTTTCCCCACCCCTCCAGTGTTCCCGGCTGGCATCCTTCAACCGCCTTTTTACCATAAGGACCTGCCAGGGTAAGCAATCAAATCTACGTTGGCCATCCCAGATGCCTTTTATGGTTTGCTTTTATAGTTGTCGGATAGTCGTGCATGCATGACTTTTAAGTTAAAACGTGTAAAGTGACCTCCAAGTACTAGCATTATGGATTATTGTTAATTAACTGTCTGTGGAATATATTAATAAAATTTGGCTTCTGTAAAATCAAGAAACGTAAACAAGACAATCACGCTGATGCAAATGCACTTACTTAGTTAATAAATTAAATTTCTAACTTTATCAGCATACACAATTTTCTTCATTAGGTATTCCAACTACGGGTCTATAGGTTATATCATTGGACACGAAATAACGCATGGTTTTGATACTCATGGTAAGTTATATCGTCAGTCAATGACACAGAACCATCGATTATCTGAATTTTAAGTTGCTAAAGGAAATTTTAAACTTGAACCTTATATTTGGTGTGGAAGGGTTGTCGTACTACTAATTACAGACATTCTTGGTTTCTTTTCAATGCAAGCTGTTGTCTGTTATCAAATTAAAAAATGTTGCATTTGTTCTTCATTCAAAGCTGGGACGATGTCTCCAGTGCATATTTCATAATTCCGGGTAATGTTTGTATTTCTTACAGGGTTGATAGACACACGTATAGGGGGTGAAGGCCCTGGGTCAGCCTCGATAAGTCGTGAGTCATTGGACATATTACGGCAGAAAGCTCAGTGCATCGCCGAGCAGTATTCAGATTTTGTGATGGAAGAAAACAACAGAAACGTAGGCCTTGCTTTGTGGACTGTTTTCTTTTTTCAACCGTGTTCAATTAATTAAAAATTAACTGCAAACCTTCATTTTTAAAAGTTTAAAAAAATTACTGGTTCAACACTGGGAATGCTGATTTTAGAAAAACAAGTAAATTTTCTTTTACAGCTCAACGGAGAACAGACACTGAACGAAAACATTGCTGATAACGGAGGCCTTAGAGAGGCTTATAAGGTATCAATACTATTTTATATTAATTCTGTTGTTGTATATCTGTTGTATATCAATGCAAACTTCAAGCATGCAACAGCCTTACTCTATCTGTTTGGCCAATCTCCGTTTGTCAAAGGCCTACATGGACAACTTTCCTCACCAGCCTAGTCTTCCCGGTATTCTTTTCACGGAGGAGCAGATGTTCTTCCTGTCATTCTCCCAGGTAAAACAAAGGCCCATTTCATCAATATGCTTAATAACTAAATCACTGAATACGGAAACCATAACTGTAAATCAGTTCCTGCCCTTTTTGTTTCGGCTTGATAGAGTACGAAATATATGACGTCATGTAGAAACACTACATGGAGTACCCGCGCGCATGTTTCACGTGCTGGTTCTTGCACTAATGCCTTTTACATACACGCACAGTCTTGTGCGTGTAACCGATTCACTTCGATACTCTATGGTCCTACGTTCCATACTTCCTACGTCCCGTCGGTCCACTTCCAATTGGTCCTGATTTCCATTGTTTCTACGTCCCATTGGTCCCACGTCCCATAGGTCCCATGTCCTATGGATCCTACATCCCATTGGTCCAACGTCCCACTGGTCCCAAGTCCCATTGGTCTTACGTCCCATTGGTCCTACGTTCTATTGGTTTCACGTCCCATTGGTCCGCAGTCCCATTATATCCCACGTCTCATTGATGTACCCGACCTGACTACCCCACCTCTACTTATAATTGAGGCCCTGTGTAGCAAAATAGCCATACAATATAGCAAGCAAACTTATAAGTAAGGCTTGTGCTAGCCTTCTGCTTGCAAAGTTTCGTGACGCTGACTAGCCTCACTTATAGGTTTGCCTACTGTATTGCATCATAAGAAAATATATTATCAACACAGTTCTTGCAGGCTATTTTGCTGCACAGGCCTCACCACAGTAACAGTGGTAGTCGGATCGGGTGCATTGGTCCTACATCCCATTGGTCCTATGTCCCGTTGGTTCGATAAAACATAATGCTGTATTGTTCCACTAGTTGTGGTTGATCGACAAGTAGGACAGTGTAATCTGTGTGTAGCTTTTAGCTATCGTGCCTTACTACATCGCGATGCTCAGATGCGGGTAATCGTGGAAGGTAATTTGGACGTAGGACCAAAGGGACGTAGGACTATGGAGTTCACCGAACAGAATACGTCACACGTACAATTATGTGTTTGAAAGGCATTTGCATAAGAACCAGCGTCTGAACCAACACAGGTGCGTACTGCATTTGTTTGCACAACAAATCCTGATTCCAACTGACGTCATACTCTATAGAGACTTCCCCCTTAATTATGCTAAAACAGCAAAATTGTTGATTTGCATTGAAACTGCTCACATTTTGATTATATTATCCATTAACGTCATTAAACAGTATTCGAAAATTCTTCAATAAGGCCAACAGTGAATTACAAAGACAGCAGTATGGCATCTGGCGAGTTTTCATTCATCAGTTGCCAACGAGGAAAATAACCACTGAAATGTCCTTCTACATATAGGAAACCTGCCAAATGACGGATTGCACTTGTTTTTGCTTGGTTAAAATCTGCGTTAGGTGACCATGTTATTCTAAAATCCAGTAGGACAAATGTTTGACACGCATCTGGATCTCGATCAGCAATCCCATCGCTGGTTCGCTCCATCCGTTAGGCGGGTGTTGGTGACAGTGAACCAACGACGGATCACTGATTGCGATACGGATCCGCGTGAAACAAACTGACCCTCAGTGGACTTGTCAGGTTTACTTTAGAATTTCATTACGCTTGGCAAGGACCACAAAAAAGAAAACTAAATCATAAAATCTAGCAACAACTTGAGAATGCAACTTTCTTATTGATAATTCAAGACCTCCTGCGGTTTATTCACACCTGAAGGAGCGGACGAATACATCGAGGATGACGTTCACAGCCCAGGTCGATTCAGGTTTGTTCGTTACATTATAAAGTAGGTCACAATTATACAATTACACAGCAGCATGCACGTGCTGATGTGAGTCGTCCGAGTAATGTAATATTGAGTCCCAAGATCTTGACCCAATAAGCATCGGGAGAAGGAATAAGCATCGGAAAAAACATTAATTACGCTCATTCAAAAGTTAGTCCCTTACGGAGGTAATAAGACAAAGATCCAAATTTTCCTGCAATCTCTTAGCGTAACGTTGAGCTTGCCATAGAAGCGGAAAAAATGCCAAAAACTTCGTAGAGCCTACAGGTCATAAAATACTTAATATATTTTGTATTACTTTCTCACTCATCAAATCATTTGTTTATTTCAGGACAAATTATACTGTGCCTCAAGCATTTAAATATTAAAAATTGGTCATATATAATATTAAAAGGCTTTAAAAAGAGGAATACTTTCTAACTGTAAACGTTAGAAAGCAGCAACAAAGAATAAAATCCACAATTAATGTGTTAATTATCAAACTAGAAAACGACAAAATGTAAAATTAAGCGCCTACAAACCGTTCAGCCTGTTAACCGTTGCCTATCTTCGAGATCAAAAGCCTGTGTAGAATGACCATTTTCGTGTGTTTCGTTTCTGACAGAGTCATTGGTACGCTGCAAAACACCGAAGCGTTCCACGCTGCATTCAACTGCCCTGCTGGAAGCTACATGAACCCAAATGAAAAATGCAGGGTTTGGTAATAAAAAGGTTTGCGGGCGCAGCCAGCCTGGCAAACACCAACCCGTCTATCCTAAAGTGATAATCAGGCTGCCTCAACAAACTTTACTTGATTCTACGTCTATTATTGTATCAATGTTTCCAGCAGTAAACGTGCAGTAGGTCTGGTTTGAATTTTAGAAAGTTGGTACCACGTGACACCACGAACGTAGTAAAGGCTCTTTGTATAGGGATAAATTTTTACCGCTAAGCACCCACAGGTTCGAACGGGTTCGAGTTTTATTGTTTAGATTAGATTATACCTGGATAGTTTGTATGTAAAACATACTATTGTAGGCATTGTATTTCTGGCATGAAGCAATAGTAGGCTTGCTTTTTCCTATTTTTTTTTAGAGTAAAGAGGTTTGCGGTAGCATCCCACAAGGAAATCTCTTTTCAAGTATGTGTGGTTCTGAAAGTGATCAGATGCTCAATGTTCCGGACAGGAGGCTTTCTCCGTCGTCAGGACACTACAGAGGCTCCATTGATGAAGCAGTTTAATATGGTGTCTATAGAGGCGGAGAGGTGTTAAGAGGATGCTAACCCGGGATTCAACTGGAACCAGGGTACTCAAGCAGGACGACCAGTCCAGAAGCTAGAAGATCATGAGGTGTGTCAATCTGACGGAGGGGAGCGTGGGGAAAGTTGCCAAGAGCTTAAGAGACCAACAGGCTGGAAACATGACCTAGGGTATCGAAGACCCATTGGACTTGGATGTGAGGATGCGTTTTTATTACTTTACATAGTGTGTATATACATGTACTTCATAAATATGGCAGTACTGCCTCATCAGTTACTCTGCATTGTGTAAATGTAGATGGTGCTGAAATAAATAGGGATAACGGCATTAAGATAAAAACTGATAGGATTACTTTATTACGTACTGGGAATCTTAAAAAGTTGTCCATGTTAACAGCCCCTTTAACAATAATCGCAATTGTTTTGTTTAAACTTCCTGTTGAGAACATTTGAGATTAGGCTTGAATATTGTTATTTACAGAATTTATTTCGAGCAGAATTTCTAGTCAAGACGGGGGTCAACTGAAATTGCCGAGAATTAACAAATTGAGGGACATGAACCGATATCCGTGTCTTTAATTGTAGGGTTGGTTGATTTCTACACCGCTGACGATGAGCGGGCAGTAATGGAACATAAATGGTTATTTACGCCCACGGCTTGATCAACAAATTGGCTGACCAAGCCCATGTCTTAAACCAACAGAATAGACGAGTCCATGTCTTATGAGGCATGGCAACGTGATTAGTTAAACACGCACAGGTTTCAGTTGGTTATTAATTACTGGTAAAACAATTTTAATTTCTTTTCAAACTCGAAAGTTTCGAAATAAAAATCACTGTTTTTTGAGGTTATCCTCACGAATTTGCGTACATCAGTGTCGAATAATTAACATCGTCTAAATCGATGATAGTGTGCAACTACTGCGCGACTATTTTCATGGACTCTAAGTCTTGGAAAATCTTCTAGGTTTAAAGGAAACCAATGAAGGTTCCTTTATGAAGGTCCTCTGGAGCTACAGGGAGATATGACATTTTTTCTGCGCAATATTTTTAGACCCTTTTTGTCTATTTAAATAGCTTATCACTGAGTAAGTATTGAACACGTCACAGATCGATTCCAAGCTGAATTTTTTTGAAGTTGCATCAGCATTCTTACAGTCTTCATTTTGTGCCCTTCTTACGGCTAGAGAGGCAGTGCTGTCGCCAACAGAGAGTGCTGTCGCCAACGGAGAGTTGTAAGTACTTTCCTTATTTTGTTAAAGTTACCTTCGCTTTGTACTTTGTTTTCCTATTTTGTCCACCTCGTGGACGCCACTAGCTTATACATTCAAGGACGATTTCCAAACAATTCGGGAAAGACACGTATAGTCATACAGTGTTATAGTAGCCAATCTGTGGTAACTCTGGGCATTATTTTTCAGCAGGAAAGGATAACATTCAATTTCAGATACTTGGTGTGATGACTCCCTCAAAGAGAATGCAAATGAGTAACCATCTATCATCACTAAACATCCTAAGCTATCATTAAACGTAGTTTTTCCCAGTTGTTTGCGCGAAGCATTTCACATTGCCTACAACTATCGACGTCAAACTAAACACCAAGAGTAAGCAGGTTGTCTCCCGCTCATCAGGAAGAGGTCAACACGTCATGTAAACTGAGCGCAAACGCCCGCGGCAGGCACTATGCAGAAAATCACGCTGGTGCTCAAGATCTCTACGGGAGATTTAGGAAGATTTTTCTTGACATGTTTGTCAATCCTGATCTTAAACATGCTGAAAAGGAACAGCAAGAACGTTTCAACCGAATTTCGAACATGAAGGTACGAGTGGTCTTATAAAACTCGACGTACAAGTTGTCCAAGGTACGGGTCGTCGTAATACGAGTCATCTAAGGTACGAGTTGCCCAAGGTGCGAGTTGACTCAAAAGCTCTCTAAATACAAAGAAGGCAGAAAGAAAAAATAAGGGGACGGGGAGAGTGAACGCCCATTTTTATCATCCGAAGTAGAGTGACCCTTCCAAGGTGCTGCTCCCCATTCTCAAGTATTGTCCCTCGGCTCTTAGATACAAATTTGGCAGCATGTTCAGGTTTGTGTGGGGGGGGAGGGACAACTGTTCTCGCCACTTCGTCGAACACGCCACTAGTAACAAGAGGGATGTAACTCTATATGCACCATAAAAATCAGGTGACGGTGTTTTCTGGTGTTGTTTCTGTTTGTGTTAGGTTTAAAGGCCTGTTGACAATCTAACGAACAAACAGCCCCGTGAGGCGCTTTAAGTCACGCCCGCTGAATCGCTGGCCATGCCCAGTTACGACGGAGCCAAGCAGTTTTCTGGCTTTATCTTGTTGATGATCTCCCTCTTATTTTTCTGTCCTCAATTTATTTCACGAGTTACACTGCTCTTGACCTTTGGATGTCAACAAGCGCCAAATGAACTGGATGCCCTTTATTTCTTTCATCAATGAAAGGGGGGATAACGTGGACTTCTTTCGTGTTACTTCGGTCAAAAGACGGTTTGCAGAATCTGTAACCTAGATTTTACGCTTAATCACCGTGCTCTACAAAGTCCCTTATTTATCGATAGACAATTGACGAAGAGATCGTCCCTTAGTAGTTTTAAGTCAAGTCTGGTTGTGCCAGCAGAAAATCTGTAACACTTCGTAAAACGTAATCGAAGTAAATTATCCCAGACTCACTGGCTGTGTGGGAATAGATTTTTATAAAAACCTCTAACGGATTTCCTCGTCTGATGCGTTTCAAAGCCCGCCGCAGACTGATCAATGCAAAGCGCGACTTGCATGCTAAAATTCTCTGCTAGATTCGGGCAGACTGGAAAGCCCCAAATGGCTGTAATTTGCAGTGCAATGTGGACATCCGTTTTTAAAATGGTGACTGACAAAAGCCAGTTTTATTTAGGTAAAAGTTTAATCCAGAAAGGATTCGCAACTTTAGCCAAATTAAATGCATCTTCTTGAACGAGTCTGAAACGTTTCTGAATGTATTTAGCATTCTCTATGACACGATTTCAGATATGACTAGAATTGCAGACACGGCCTTTCAACGCCAAAAGATATTTATGGACGGAGCCTTCTGCCTCTATCTAGTTTAAATTACCCTTTAATACTCCCACTCGATCGCAATTTTCTTCCTGTGATGAAATTGGATGCCATTGGCGTAATTATGAGCGACAGAACAAAAAGGATATACATCTGCCTACAGTTTGCAAATTTCTATCATCAAAAGTCTGCTTCAGGCTTTCACCGTATTTAACAATCAATATGTCCATGTAGTAGTACCTTTGACACTACATTCTCATAGATAAATGTTACTGTTCCCTATCAAGATGAATGCCATCTAGCTACTCTCTTAGCGACATTTTGAGCGTCCTATCCGTGTTTGTAACATTTAAAAAGTGCTACCACTTTTAGAAAATTGGGCCGGGCTCTGCATTCCTTTCCTCTTTCTCAAATGAACTAAAACGGCTCATGTTCACAATGAAATTATTAGTCCGCCGCAGAAATGGATGACTACCCAGCAAATTCCAAAGCCCAGCTCGCTCTGGAGGACGATGTGGCTACCAAGACCCCCAGCAGAATCCCTCTCATTTTGGCGGGAATATTCGCAGCGGCCACCATTGCCTTGACTGCCACTACAGGTGAGTGGAATCCTCACGCTAAAGCTCCTGGTTGGCATCGCAGTTGCGCTCACTGTCAGAATCTCAAATCTTTGCTATCATCTTGTGCATTGATCGGACCTTGGTTTTGGCCTTGGCACGTTACATCTTTTACGATCGAGTGATCGGTACTTAAAGACGACATCTAAATGAACGGAAGTATGTTGAAGACAACTTCATTTTTGCACGAATTCAAGTCTTAATTTGTTCCAAACACTAACTTAGATCAAAAAAGTCTCCGGTTTCTGGCCAGGGCACGCGTCGCTGTAGACCTGCGCAAAATAAAGCAGTTTTTATCATGTATAAAACGATGTCCAAAAGCTGCCAAACTTGCATTAATTAAGGGCGTTATTTTAACGTATGTTTGATGTAAAGGAGTCCATCTAGTTCGCCATACATTTAGTTGGGCACTCTTTTTCAGATGACGTCATTTCTGCATTATACATTTACATCTGGGAACCAGACAAACGAGGTGGTCTTATGTCGTTTGTACATGTTCAAGCTGATAATGCTTTTAAACAGTAAAAATCGAGGGGCCAGTCTACTTAGCTGTTGCTATCGGCCGGCTTTAGGACGTGCTCACGCAGTTGCGATGGACATCGCGCATTATACATATATCATTTCCAGAAAACAAAAATGAGGGCTAAAAAAAACCGTGTCGCCGCACCACTTTTGGAGCCAGCCCCCGACCTGAAATTGGAGACTTTTGTTTGGCCTTGTCCATGACAACATACTGCCTTGCTCAATTATTCCAGCAATACGAACGGTCAGTGTTTTCGATTATATTGTGTCAATATTCAGTTATTTCCGTATGATGACGGTGTTTGCCTGAATTTACTAACGTGTTTTCTGCCGACTCGTTTTTCTTTTACAGTTGTGTTCGTCCTGCAGAAGAACAACATCGCTAATGAATTGGACGAGTTGAAGGCCACCAGTAAACCAACTCAACCTGTCCCGCTCTGCACCACAAAGCAGTGCTACGACTCAGGTAAGCCATTTTTGGGTTAAATTACAAATTAGGCCGATTTTTCGGTTCTTGTCCACTAGCCTTACCTATTTTTGCTATGTCAATGTGAAGATTTTGCTGTTTGAATCCTCCACTCTTTAGCTGCTGTGTTTAGTACGCCCCTGACACTGGATTGTTGTTTAATTATAAACTTTAATTTTTAATAATCAATTGTAAGCCGCTAGAGAAGTACTAGAGACAGACTGTGCTCGTGCTGCACTGTGCTTTTTATCTTTTTTTCAGCTTACGTTTACTTGAGCAGTATGGATCCCAGCAAGAATCCCTGTGAAAATTTCTTCGAATATGCTTGCGGCGGCTGGATGGAACGGTACACGGTTCCAGACGACCAAACCAGCATCTCTGCCTTCACTTTACTCAGAGACGATCTGACAGACAAGCTGAAAGGTACCAAATGGTACACATGGAACAGTCTAGTGGTGTAGGGGGGGGAGGTTGAGGCACGTGCCCCCATAAATTCCCAGTGCCCCCGCACTAAAAATGAATGAATGGATATTGAACATGGCTAACGAAAGCTTGCCACCAAGACCCACACCACTGAAAGCTGATGACCCCCATAAGATGCTGGGCCCCCTTGTGCCCCCCCTAGTAAAATCTAGTATTGCCACCATCAGTCTACCAACGAATAGTGCTAATGTATGGGGAGGGGGGTTCAGAACCCGTTAATTGTAACTCATTAGGTTAATCTTTTATCTAACCAGCTCTGTTTGAACAAAGCCCGACTGCTGGTGAGCCTGATTCGTTTCACATTGTGAGGAATGACTACCAGTCTTGTGAGGACATGGGTAAGTCACTGCAATCATTAATCAGCAAGTACATTTTTCGGCCGTGAAAACTGTTTTGCCTAAAGCTTAAAGGTAACATATAAAGTAAAGATTTCAAAATGTGAACAGAACCGAATAAGAAAAGAGATGAGGCTTAATTGATACCCTATAAAAGAAACTTTGATGCATGCACGGAGGAGCACTTTGGTTGAATTTCAAGTGAAGTTTTAAACATCTCAATTACCCTCGCAGTTATGTATAAGGGAACCGAATTTCACCCCCAACAGACACCATCAACGAACTTGGGGCCAAGCCTCTGACTGACCTGCTGACGTCTCTTGGCGGTTGGCCAGTCCTCGGTGACAACCCGGCGGGTGGGAACTGGGACCAGGCCGCTTTCGACTTTGAGAAGCTGTGGGCTGACATCAAGGGCAAATACGGCGTAGAAATGATCGTTGCCTCAGACGTATATCCCGATCCGGATAATAGAGCCAAGTACAAGTTGGATGTAAGCTTGTGACATAAACTGTTGAATATTAAATTTGCCTTCATAGAAGAGAAGTGCTACACCTTGGCAGCGTGAACCAGTGGTATCACACTTCAGAGAATGCTAGATCACAAAATAGGGAATTGGGGTACATCTTCACCTTTGGAAAGGTAACTTTGGTATGATGTGGGTATTGATCTAAACAACTTTAAACTATTATAACGACTTGTGATGTCTTCTCTGTGTTATAACAATTTTTCAATTCCGATTAGGCGTATACACCAAATTTCTTGGTTCCAAGGACAGAGATCGAAAACAAACATTTGCGAGGAGTCAAGACTTTGGTAAGGGGACATATCAAAGTAGACTTTCTTTTCAGATTTAAAGTCTATGTTACTTTAATACTATGTTTTTAAAGTTAATTGCCATGTATTCATAACTCTGTTGTTGTCAAAATTGCAAAATAATGTATATTGTCCCATTTGAATGTTCTAAATTCATACGAATTCAGTTACTTTTTTCATAATAGTGGTCAGATGAATTTCTAGTTACCTGTCTGAGGAAGAGTTGATTAAAATGGTCTGACAATTCAAGCCATACATATTCATGAACTCTATCAACAATGTTACATTAAACGTTCTCCTGACAGATTGACGAACGCAACGATCCTGAAGACTACGGGGTGAAGATACTCTTGGAGGAGAAGTATTCCAAAGTATGAAGTCCAATTATTTCATTGCTCATCAAGATTTTTACCAATAGAGAGAACCACTAATCATTCAAATTTCTGTGTATAGATAAAATGTCGTAGATATTCATGCATAAGCCTTTCTTATGCTTAACAGGAGACAAACTTTGAGGCGAACAGTTGGTGTGGCATAGTTCCCTGTCCATGCCAAAGGCATGGTACATGCTGATAGAAAACGTCGTGCTTTTTAAAGCCCCTTTCGACACATCCTCTCCTCATTAATTAATTAAAATGTAATCTTATTACACTTTCAGGAGAGGCAAGCCTACTTTCAGTACCTGATCGACATTGCTGTGGCGCTTGGGGCGAGCGAAGCGGTCGCAACACAAGACATGACCGACCTCATCGAGTTTGAATCAGCTATGGCAAATGTATTCACTGTTCCTCGATCAAGTAGATCAGTAGAACAAAGAACACAATGCGATAGTTTGGTCTTATGTCAAATTTCTCACAAGCTATGATAGGGGTTTAAAGGAAAAGAAGAAAAATGCTCGATTTATATTGATTGCATATGAAAACCTGTCAATGGAAACGACTGGACTTAAAATATTTTTAAATGTTTGCCAGTATAATTTTTAGAAAGAAGAGGCACTTTACACGAGAGGCATTTTATATCCATCCTTAACTGTTTACATGTATCATTTGTTTTGGTAGTAGGCCCAGCAGTGATGAACTTGAAATCCATTCTGGTTTACTATTTCCACAGTTGACTGTTGAACATCCAGACACGTTTCTAGGCTGGGTCGGAGTCACTCTCAAGGAAATTGGAATGGATGAGGTAAAGTTACACAACGATTTTTTGTATTTTTTGCCAATTAAGACCGTCAAGAGAAAATCTGTTGACGCATCGCCACAAGAATAACAACATGCCAGATTTGAAGTCTAGCTTAGCCATTTGCGTCTTACTTCGTAATAGTTCAGTCATATATAGGCCTAGTTTCATGAATGTGAAGTATAACATGAAGTTCGTAAGATTTGCATTTCAATGAATTTGCACATTCTGATTTCTCAGTGAACAATAACTTGTGTTCTAGATTGACTGGGTGCGTTTTTACAATCTGATGTTGCCAGCAAGTGTCAACCCACGCGTTACTGACGACGAACCCATCGTAAACTACAACCCTAACTACATTTCTAACGTCACAATGTGGCTCAAAGATCAAAGCAAAAGGTGGGTGAAGGATGGCCGGATATCTAGAAGTTTTTACTGCATTTATACTATGATAAATACACCCACTTTTGTTGTTTTAATAATTGTTATTTCAACATTCAGTTTTAAAGATGAATAACTAACAATTATAGTATTTTTTAAACCAAATGTATTCGATAATAAATTATTTCAAACTTAAAACACCGTCCCTCTCAGAGTCAAGGCCAACTACATGATATGGCGGCTTGTCAGCCAAATGGTGCCCTTCATGAACGAGACGTTCCTGGCCATCAGGCAGAAATACCTGGAGAGTGTTTACGGTGCCATTTCTCCAACAACCCGCTGGAAGACGTGCGTCTCCAACGCCAAAGACCAGTACGAGTTCATCAGCGGCAGGATGTACGTGGATGAACACTTCCCAGAAGATGCCAAGCAGAAAGTACGGGATAACAGGCGTGAACACTGCCACAACTATGGTTGTTCTAGTCCAAGAGTCTGTGGACTCTTAATAGCAATGTCACATAAATCCCTTCACAGGCCTATCTCAGACCTAATTATTGTAAATAAAGTCTATATACAGTTCATTCAACATACAGATATCTAATTGCGTGAAACCGTGACAATAAACTTGTGATATATGCAGGTATTATTAAGAAAGAAAGGGACAGAGCCGACATGTTGAACAGACACGTCTCAGCAATATTGTTTCTATCGTATCTTTAATTTAAAAATTTGTTTTGTTAGACCCTAGACATGATACGCAATCTGCAGACGGCTTTCAAGTCCATGCTGACCACAAATGACTGGCTCCAAGAGGAAGATAAGCCCAAAGCTGCCAGAAAGGTTTGTTTAAATGAAAAAGAGATCAGTTTAGGGGTCAAAGGCCGGCATGAAAAATCAAACACTGATCCCCTCCCGACCTTGACGGGAGTTATGTTGAATTTCATTCTGCTGTTTCCTATATGCCTGTACGAAGACAGTTAACTCCTTTTTGAAAAAAGAAGCATTTGCTCACTTGACAGAAACGATTTTGTGTGTCATGTTGGACACAAAACCATTCCAGGAGCTAAATTTTGACTGGATACCAGAAATACAATCTTTCATGTCTTTGTTGTTGGTGATGTGGATGCTGAAACGTCGCACTCTACTCTTGATAAGTCAGAATGTTCGCTGTTCATAAGTACGGAACTTCAGAGGTATTGTCATTTGACTCGATTTAATATGTTGAACACACCTGTGGGGTCAGCAAAATTATTCAACTCATGACTTTTCACCTACAGGCGGATGCAATGGTTATTGAAATTGGCTACCCGGAGTGGATAAAAGACAACGCTAAACTTGACGCGGAGTACGCTGATGTAGGTAGCACACTTATTATACCTTTACGTTTCATGAGGTCATGTACATGATGCAGAGGATTTGATAAGGGGAGAGAGAGGGTGTGTGTGTATGTAAGGGACAGAATATCTGGTTGTGATGAAGTACGGCTGAGTGATCTCTGACGTTAATGGTAATGCATCCCCCCTTTGATATTCGACCAAGACGTCAAACCATTTGGCTAGAGTTCCAGTCTTGTATCCACTTGTTAATGATAGTTATAAAGAAAGCACGGATGTGTCTTTTTGTCAGCAAAACTTTGATCCAGTAGAACGATATGAGTCCATGAGTGTTTCCCCTACGAAAAACAATTATATCTGGTCATTAATGAGATCAAGTGCTGCAGCATTTTCATGGACATTGAACTTGGTCTTGCAGCTAACTGCCAAGAACAAGGAATATTTCCAAAACAGATTGAGGTACCGTGAGTGGATCTCTCAGGCCGAGCTGGCACTCTTACGTGAGGATGTGGAAATTGAAAACTCACTGTGAGTATGCGGTAACAAAATACTAGATTTGTGTACAACTTACAAGATTTGTTTGTGGTATAAATACAACGAGTTCTTCAAAATACAAAATCAAGTTGGGACTGTTAGACGTCTGTCTGCGATAGAACTTGGAAAATATCTTTGCATTAGCCTTTGGACGAGTCTGTTTGCAGTAGTTATACCTCAAAAAGTGTAAATCGTTGTTTTTAGTTTAGTTTTCGAATACTGGTATTCTTTAAAGGTGGACAATTGTAGGACCGGCAGTTGTCAATGCATTCTACAGTCCAAGCGCAAACGGAATTTGTAAGCTTTGTTCTTTGAGTCTGTCTTTTCCATCATTTACGAATCGGTTTAAAAATAAGGCAATTTCTGAATCAGCCAGTCATAGCAAAATCTATGTATTTAGTGGTGTCAATGGGGAGATTGTCTGACCCTGCTTTTTTTACAGGGGCACTCAATGGCCTTGACAAGGGTTGAAACAACGGCCGAGGGGAATATCACTAGATTTCTTCCGTCCGTAATTTCTGACGGGTAGTGCACAGGCCGTGAGCTTCGGGGCGGGGAGTTCCATGCCCTCACCATTAGTTAGGTCACTGCAGATAGAGCACCTTTGCAACCGACACATAGATACCAATATGCCATTTCATCAACCCACCAGCCCATTTTGAATAGAGTTTGCTTCATCCCCTTTCAATGAGCGCTAAGTCTACAGTTTCATCCGCACGCGAACTGCGGACCTGTGGTACCACTATAAGGACGCCAATTCAACACCCACCAGTCACACAGTGGTCCATTCATTATATACCTGCCAAAGTGTAAAGTGTAACCTCTGCCGTCATCTTATTAAATAGTTAATCAATAGTTGTTACACCCACCAACAAAGCAGCCACCCCCCCCAATGTGCACCAATCAAACAGCCTGCCATGAACTCAATTAACCAAGCACAAAACTTACCAACCTCTACCAAATTCTGACTAACTAATAACTCTTACACCCACCGATTCAACGAACTTCAACGTCTTTTCTCCAGTGTTTCCGGCAGCTATCCTCCAACCACCTTTCTACCATAAGGATCTTCCCTGGTGAGTTTTAACCAAATAAGCCATCCCATGTGATGCTTTAGTTATTTGTAGCTCCCTCTAAAGTGCTTGAATTGAAGTGTGTATGATTAATCTCTGAGAATTAGATATCTTTCAAATTAATTTTGAAGCTTCATTAACACGGTAATGTTTTTGCCACTCAGGAGTTTTTTAAATTGACTCACATAAAGCTAGCAGTAATATCATACCTGCGTGAAAAACACAAAGCACAATTCCCATCAGCCTATCATCCAGGGTACTAAGCATTTTCCATTTTCTTTCTAGGTATTCCAATTACGGAGGTATTGGTGTGGTCATAGGACACGAAATAACGCACGGTTTTGATAACAACGGTGAGTTACTGTCAAACACGGCGACAGAAGATTGTGAGTATTTGAATAACTCACGAAGAAGTCTGCGTATTTGAAGAATATTTTTGCTTTTTTAACTTTTATTGTGGTCTCTTCACTTAAAATACCTACGCTATAACATAATTCTGGACTTTGGTGTGTTTAAAAAATTAAAGAAATTTTTCCGTTTAAGCACTTCAATTGTACCATCCCAAACATGAATTTAAAAAAGAATGGACTTGATTTGAAAGAATTGATTGAAGAATTTGCCCTGTCAAGTAAAAGGAACATGGTTCCAAGGTTTGCTTAAACAGTTTCTGTTTTCTTCACAGGAAGACAATACGATGAAAACGGGTACTTTAGACAGTGGTGGACTCAGGAGTCCATTGAAAATTTCAAAGAGAAAGCCCAGTGCATAATTGATCAATACTCCGGCTTTGTTATGCCAGAAAATGGCAGACACGTAAGCTTTGCTTTGTTGACTCTTTGTTTCTTATTTCCAATCGCATTCCAGATACAGACCCACTTATTTTTTTCTAACAAGAAAGCACCCTCTGTTCTCCCTAGTTTTTCGAAAAGAGCAAGATAACCTCTAAATCCCGGAAGAAAAAGTAAACACTAAATAGACGCAAATCTGCTATCTTTACAGCTAAACGGAGAGCAAACGCAAGGTGAAAACATCGCTGACAACGGAGGTCTCAGAGAGTCGTTTAAGGTAAACAACAGATGTAACATTAACTTTAACCTTGATTCCCTCACAGCAAAGATATCATACTTTCCGCTTTCACCTTTACAAAGGTCTAATTTTCGAATCTTTTCTTTTCTAAAGGCCTACATGGACAACATTCCTAAGCAGCCTCGACTTCCTGGTGTTGATTTCACCGATGAGCAGATGTTTTTCCTTTCATATTCTCAGGTAAAGCAAAGACGTTTACGTAATAGTGTACTATTCGAGTGAGTTTGATTAATTCGAGCAAAACTCCATTTCAGTAATAAAAATCGAGTCTGGATTTACACAGTAATACCTGAACGTACCAAATCTTCCAATTTAGATGTGATTTTTGATACACCCTAGAGGGTTAGTGTTGACACGTTTTTCTTACGCTTACCCCAACGGTACCGTGTCTCGTCAAAATGTATGACCAACTAATACGTTAGAAGTGGTGATATTCGATTGGACAAAATGCGAGTTTCTAGCACCAAGAACGTCAATCAGAAAATAAGTGGATAACATCTAATATGTTCCAATCAGTAACTATTCATGAAGTTTACAAACTAGTGAGCAAAAGCAGATACTTTTTTGCTCTCTTTTACAGCTCTGGTGCAGTTTGTTCAAACCCGAAGGTGTGGATAACTATATCGACAATGGAGTGCACAGCCCCGGCCGATACAGGTTTGTTAATTTCTTCGCCTTATTCTTATCACTGATATAATAAAAACTTTACGATATATACATAAATATGTATGGTTCTCTATTAAAACTATTAAATTTGCTTGAATTTAAATTACATGTATGGTGACTTGACCCTTTTTAAACATTTTTGTAGAGTCATTGGTCCACTGCAGAACAACGAGGCGTTTAACACTGCATTCAACTGCCCGGCCGGAAGCTACATGAATCAAGATGTCAAATGCAAAGTTTGGTATTAAATTCGTTAGTTCATGAAAATGCACAAATTTGACATTAAAGACGCTGAGCTGTAACTATAATTCTATCTAGCAAAAATCTTAAAAGTATGAAAAGATACAGATGTAGTAATTATACCTTCAAATGCAAAACAACAAACCAATTCAATACTGAAATCGTACCTCCGAACTTGTGGTTTATTAATGATTTAATAAATCGATCTATAATTACAAGAAGCGTTCTCTCCTGCTTTGTGCTTTAAAGATGATGCGTAAATTTCACTATTTCCATGCCTACTTATTTGTACTCTTAATTTGTTCAGTCCAATGGGTTTTTATAATCACAATCTCGTTTTGAAATGATACTTGCCTATGATGTGTTAGCTATATGATAAAGTTCTCAGTACCGCAGGAAACCCCCTGATATCCGTCCAGATGATGCCTAGCAAGGAAGTACATGTATATACAGTATTTCATTTGGTCGTTGTAATAGCGTTTTGTTCTGTAATGTTCTGATGTTTCCCGGACAAACAGCATCTATGGTATATACCGGTAACGGGGCAGAGTGGGATGGAGCAGAATTGTAAAGAGTCTACTTTTTTGGCAATTCGACTCAACTCGAGTTCCGACGAGAAACTTTCCTCAACTGGACTGAGTCACCATACGAGCAGATGACTCGACTTGACTTGAGTGGCACAATACAATTACTCGTTACAGAAACGCTACATTTACTTGTACATGCCAGGATGAAAATAATGATACAAATAATAAAGACTAAATAAAGATTAAATAAACAATCCCAGTCTTAGACTCTGTTTCTTTGTGTATTGTTAATCGATGGTGTTCAAATATTTGACTCAGCTCAACTCGACCACGCACCATGAACTAATCCAACTTGACCTTCCAATGGCTGGACTCAATTCGAGTCACTTCCTACGATGACGAAACCCAATCTCTCAATATAACGCCTCAATGGGAAGGAGGTCCTGTGCAAGAAAGAGTCCACTTCTAAGGAGTGTCTGGGGCAAATAGCGCTAGAAGACGGTGTGTTAAGTGCATAAGTTGCTTTCATTGATATTTTATTGTCGTGATCGTGAAGAATGCTTTCTTCGTGGATATCTTTTCCTACGAATTCAGTGACCGACAGAACGCATATAAAGAATTTGTGAATACTATTAACATTGAATTCACATTTGTGCTCTGAAATGGCATAATCTGAACGAAATGCAAACAAGCCATTCCAACAATCAAATAAAATGAAACGAATCAAATAAAACGAAAGCAATTCAAATAAAACTAAATAATGCAATATAGAATCTCATTCACTTTTTGACAAAACTTTTTGACTGGAAAGACAACACATTCTGCATGGATGACGAAGTGTCTTGCTTCGAGGATGACGAAGTGTCTTGCTTCGATGATGAGATAAATCCTGTGATTTTAGAAAATCTAACGGTGCCAAGGTGGGAGGGTGGTCAGACCAGAGGTTTTTTTTCAATGTTTCATTTTTGCGACTGAGCGCTAAAGTGATGAAAAATTACACGACATAGATTATTTACAGTGGTATTAGTGCACTCACCTTTATTTTTTTTTATTGATTTACCCCATTTTTAAAGACCTTTTTGCCTCAAAGCGGGGAGGCGGTGTTGCCACTTCCGGATCCGTGCCTGTGTGGGCTTCTCTCGGCCCCCTTGAGTTGCTATTTGGCAGCCTTTAATTTTGTCAACCTGTCACGATATAATTGTATGCAGTACCAGGCCGGGGTGGGAAGGAACTTGTTACATGAATCTTATACACATTAATCCAACATGAGGCTCTCTCAAATCATTCGCTTATTTCAGGACAAAAGATAGACTGGCTCGCGCTCGAGCATATACGTCCAAAATTTGGTCATTGATATATATTGAAGGACTTTAATAGGAGAGCTAAAACTGTAAAAGTTAGAAAGCAGCAACAAAGAAAAAATCCACAAATAATGTGTTAATTATCAAACCACAAAATGACAAAGTGTGGATTGACCAACTTATCAGCCTCTTCACCGTTGTCTGTCTTCGAGATCAAAAGCCTGTGTATTAAAAAATGACCATTTTCGCGTGTTTCGTTTTTGCCAGAGTCATGGGAACGCTGCAAAACACCGAAGCGTTCCACGTACGCTGCATTCAACTGCCCTAGTAGAAGCTATTCATGAACCCAACGATAAATGCAGGGTTTGGTAGAAAAAAGTTTGCGGGCGCAGCCAGCCTGGCAAACACCCACCCGTCTATCCCAATGCGATAACCAGGCTGCTCCATCAAACATTACATGATTCTGTATCTTGTATTGTATCAATGTTTCCAGCAGTCAGCGTGCAGTAGGTCTGCGTTTAATTTTAGCAAGTTGGTGATGTGACACCATGAGCAAAGTAAATGTCTATTTGCAAAGGGATAAAATTTAACTGCTAAGCACCCACAGGTTCGAACGGGTTCGCTAGCCTAGATTATACCTGGATAGTTTGTATGTAAAACATACTATTGTAGGCACTGTGTTTCTGGCACAAAGCAACAGTAGGCTTGCTTTTTCCTATTGCAAAGTATATGTCAGTTGACCAGTTTTGCAAACAGTGACACACGGGAAACGGGCAACATCAACGGTCTCTCTATACAGGCACAATGCTATTTCGTTCAGCATCAAAACTTTTTAGTAGGTTTGTATTTAAGTAAAGAGGTTTGCGGTAGCACCACACAAGGATAATATCTCTTTTCAAGTTGTTGTGTTATGTCAAATGTTTTATGTATATGTTTTTAATGTATTCATTTTTTGTCATGTTTTACAATACCCAGTGGAAAAAAGTAATAAAATAAGTATGTGTGGTTTTGAAAATGACGAGATGGTCTGTCGTCAGGAGATTACAGAGGCTCCATTGATGAAGCAGCTTAATATGGTGTCTATAGAGGCGGCGAGGTGTGAAGAGGATGCTAACTCATGATCCAACTGGAATCAAGGCACTCAAGCAGGACATGAGATGCTAGAAGATCAGTGAGGTGTGTCAATATGACGGAGGGGAGCGTGGGGAAAGTTGCCAAGAGCTTAAGAGACCAACAGGCTGGAAACATGACCTAGGGTATCGAAGACCCATTGGACTTGGATGTGAGGATGCGTTTTCATTACTTTACATAGTGTGTATATACAGTACATGTACTTCATAAATATGGCAGTACTGCCTCATCAGTTACTCTGCATTGTGTAAATGTAGATGGTGCTGAAATAAATAGGGATAACGGCATTAAGATAAAAACTGATAGGATTACTTTATTACGTACTGGGAATCTTAAAAACTTGTCCATGTTGACAGCCCCTTTAACATTAATCGCAATTGTTTTGTTTAAATGTCCCGTTGAAATTAGGCTTGAATATTGATATTGACAGTATTAATTTTCAGCAGAATTTCTGGTCAGGATGAAAATTCCGAGAAAAAACTAACCGATGTCAGTGTCATTAATTGAAGGGTTGCTTGATTTCTACGCCGCTGTCGATGAGTGGGCAGTAATGGAACATAAATGGTTAATTACACCCACGGCTAGATCAACAAAATTGGCAGACCAAGCCCATGTCTTAACACAACAGAATAGACGAGTCCCTGTCTTATGAGACATCGCAACTTCGTTAGTTAAACACGCACAGGTTTCAGTTAGCTGTTCATTAATGGCAAAACAATAAAAAAAAAAGCAAGGGCGTGCATGGTTTGGGGCAGTTTTGAGGTTTCTCTTTTCAAAATTGAAAGTTTCACAATAAAAATCAACCACCTTTGAGGTTATGCTAACGAATCTAAGTCTTGGAAAATCTTCTTGGTTAAAGGGATATCAATTTATAGGTTCCTTTACGAAGGTCCTCTGGAGCTACAGGGAAAGATGATATTTTTTTCTGTGCAATATTTCTAGACCCTGTACGTCTATTTAAATAGTTTATCACTGAGTAAATATTGAATGTGTCACGGATTGATACCAAGCTGCATTTCCAAGCTGGGTTTCATTTCGTGTCTTTTTTACGGCTAGAGAGGCAGTGCTGTCGCCAACGGAGAGTCGTAAGTACTTTCTTATTTTGGAAAAGTTGCCTTTGGTTTGTACTTCGTTTTCCTATTTTGTCCACCTTATGGACGCCACTAGCTTATACATTCACGCACGATTTCCGAACAATTCGGGAAAGAAAACGTATAGTCATACAGTGTTATAGTACCCAATCTGGGGAAGCTCCGGGCATTATTTTTCAGCTGGGAACGGTAACATTCGATTTCACATGCTTTGTGTGTTTTGAAGAGAACGCAAATGGTGCTCATCACAGAATAACCTAAGCTATCATTAAAATTAACATTGCTTACAACTATCGGTGTTACACTTAATTACCACTGAGAATAAGAAGGGTGTCTCTCTAAATACAAAGAAAGCAGAAACAAAAAAAAAAAAACGGGGACGGGGAGAGTGAACGCCCATTTTTATCATCCGAAGTAGAGTGACCCTTCCATTGTGCTGCTCCCTATTCTTAAGCGTTGTCCCTCGGTTCTTAGGTACAAATCTGGCAACATGTTCAAGGCTGTAACTACATGTATGCATCATCAAACTCAGGTTACGGTACACTCGTTTTTTTTTACTTAGTTCCTGTCCGTGTTAGGGCCAAAGGTCTGTTGACAAGCTATAATGAACAAACAGCCCCTGAAGCGCTTTAAGTCACGCCCGCTGAATCGCTGGTCATGCCCAGTTACGACGGAGCCAAGCAGCTTTCTGGCTTTATCTTGTTGATGCTCCCCCTCTTATCTTTCTATCCTCAATTTATTTTACCTGTTGACATCGCTCTTGATCACTGGATGTCAAGAGGCGCCAAATGAACTGGGTGCTCTTGATTTCTTTGGTCACTGATCAGTGGGGTTACGTGGATTTCTTTCATGTTACATCGGTGAAGGACTGTTTGCAGAATCTTTAACCCAGATTTTAAGCTTAATCGTGCACCGTGTTCTACAAAGTCCCTTTGTTATCGATAGACAATTGACGAAGGGATCGTGTCTCAGTAGTTGCTAGTCAAGTTTGGTGTGACACATTTCGTAAAATTTGATCGAAGTAAATAATCCCAGACTCACTGGTTTTGTGAAAATCGATTTTCTTAAAACCTCTAACGGATTTCCTCGTCTGATGAGTTCAACACCCGTCACAAACGGATCGAAGCGCGATTTGGATGCTAAAATTCTCTGCTAAAATTGGTCTGACTTGAAAGCCCAAAATGGCTGTAATTTGCAGTGGACTGGGGGCACCAGTTTTCGAAAATGTTAAAAGGTTTAATCTAGAAAGGATTCATTACTTTAGCCTGGCTAAATCCATTTTCTTGAAACGTTTCTGAATGTCTTTAGCAGCCTCGATGACACCATTTCAGACATGACTAGAATTACAGACACGCCTTTTCAACGGCAAAATATATCTATAAACGAAGCTTTCTGCTTAGTCCACGATGAGCACCGGGCCTTTGTCCATTTTAAAATTACTCGTTAAAACCACCAGATCGCATTTTTATTTCTTTGATTAGATTAAATTAGATTTCATGGGCGCAACTTTGAGCGACGGAACATACATCTGCCTCGCAGTTTGCAAATCTTTCTCCTCAAAAGTCTTCTTGAATCTTCCACCGGATCCCTCTCTCAAAAGATGCGTCCTTGTATATAAGGACCTTGTATATGAGGACAGTTGAAACATAATTCTCAAATAATGTGCTACAAATGTAACTGCTCCGTATCAAGATGATTACCTGCGCTCTAGACCACAGTTTGAACGTCCTGTTCGTGTTAGTAACTTTTAAAAGCGATACTACAATGTGCACCATTTTAGCATCTCGAAAATTTGGTCGAGCACTACATTTTTCCCCCAGTTTCTAAAGTGAACTCAAATGATTCATGTTCACAGTGTAGTTATTAGTCCGCCGCAGAAATGGATGACTACCGAGCAAATTCCAAAGCCCAGCTCGCTCTGGAGGACGATGTGGCTGCCAAGACTCCCAGCAAGATCCCTCTCATTTTGGTGGGAATATTCGCAGCGGCCACCATTGCCTTGACTGTCACTACAGGTGGGTGGAATCCTCACGCTAAAGCTCCCGGTTGGCAGCGCGGTTCCGCTCAATGCCAGAATCTCAAATCTTGGATATCATCTTCTGCTTTGATATCAGACTTCGGATTAGGCCTTGGCACGTTACAACGTTTACGATCGAGCAATCGGTACTTAAAGACGACATGTATATGTGTATTATAAACGGAAATACGTTAAAGACAACTTCAATTTTACACGAATTTAAGTATACCAGGCACGATATGGGACAGAGGGGTACCCCCTTACCTGTCCAATCCCTATACCCACTTTAGACTATTGTTACCGAACACATCCCCCAGAAGTCTGTAAAGAATTCCTGAGACTCCGATCAAACAATGACCAACACAAAGGCAGGGGGAGGGGGGGTTCTCTCTGTCCCATATCTTGCCTCAAATGAATTTGGGTCCTGGTTCCAGCGCGAACTTACCCCTGACAACATACTGCCTTGCTTGATCTTGTGATAATTTACTTGTCATCATTCAAACATTTCCGCACAGTTTCGAATGACGATTTTTGCTTGAATTTTGTGTCACACTAACGTGTTTTTGGCCTACCCGTTCTTCTTATACAGTTGTTTTCGTCCTGCAGAAGAACGACATCGCTAACGAACTGGACGAGTTGAAGGCTACCAGTAAACCAACTCAACCTGTTCCGCTCTGCACCACAAAGCAGTGCTACGACTCGGGTAAGACATGTTCTGGTTTAAATTACAAAATTATGCCGATTTTACATTTCTAGTCCACTAACCTTCCCGATTTTCGTTCTGTCTACGTCAGGATTTTGCTATTTGATTCTCTAACTCTGTTGCTCCCGTCCCTGACACTGATTGTTTTTCATACACAAAATTATAACTCCCTCGAGAAAAACTGGAACAAAATCTCGCCAGCAAGGTGTTTGACCTTTGAATGCTATTCCGAAGAGACAAGACCTACAGTTTCCCATAACTATTAACTTAAAGATAAGATGCGGATACATGTCAGCATTTAGTAGTAATTTACAGCGATGCGGTCTGTAATGATTGGGGTACAGGTTGGTTTATAGGCTTTATTATCAACCTACTTATCGTGTGTCTGGAGTATTGGATTCCAAATTTCCTAGTCATGCGGTGCGCACTGTGCTCTTTATTTGTTCAGCTTACGTTTACTTGAGCAGTATGGATCCTAGCAAGAATCCCTGTGACAATTTCTTCGAATACGCCTGCGGCGGCTGGAACGAACGCTACACAGTTCCCGACGACCGAACCAGCTTCTCTACCTTCACTTTACTCAGAGACGATCTGGCAGACAAGCTAAAAGGTACAAAATGCTACAGTGGAAATACCTACCAGTGGGACTTTTATCCCATTTTACCCCTTTCCATAAACACTTGGGACAGTTTTTCTATTCCTATTGGTTGAAACGTGTCACATGACATTTGAAAATGCCTGCTGCGATTTGATAATGCTCGTAGGGCAGAGCACGCGCTGGCACCTGGATACGAGAGAGTTTCTTTGATTCCCATTAGCCAAGAGTCCGTGTGCACGCGGAACTCGCCACCACGCGCACACCAAGTCCATATAATACAATTCTTCTGGACTACTTGCACAAGTGATATATCATCCATTGGACAGGGGTCTCTCGGGAAATGAAAATAATATTCTTGAACAAAGACCTTGGAAATTTATCGTATATTGATTTTCTTTGACTGTTTGACTAAAAAGGTACTTATGAATGGGGATAGATATGTGCTGTACTAACGTTTAACACCAGCCAAGCACATATGTAAAGTTTCTTCCACAAACCTCATCACCACTGAAGTAGTCACAGTAAGCACAGTATGGGCACAGTATTGCCACTGCCATTACCGCATTTGACGATAGTTTTCGTCGATACTGTTTTCTCCGCTCTCGCCATCATTTTTATGCACACAGAATTGTCCTACTCAGTCACATCCACCTTGCCCCGCCATCAACGTTGAGCCAGCTGTCATCACAGATCTAGAATTGCCACCATCAGTCTACCAGCCTAATGCTTCTGGATATAAGGGGGGGGGGTGCTCTAGAACTCATTAATTGTAACTTTCCATGGTTAATCTTTTATTCAACCAGTTCTGTTTGAACAAAGTCCGACTGCTGGCGAGCCTGATTCGTATCACATTGTGAGGAATGACTACAAGTCTTGTGAGGACATGGGTAAGCCACTGCACTCATGAATTAATCGGCAAATAAACTTGGCCGTGAAAACTGGCCAGAACTTTGAACTGTGATATAAGGTGGAGATTTTAAAATGTAAACAGATCCGAGTCAAGGGATGTCATACCCTGTAAAAGAAGTTGCGATGTTCACATCAAGACGCACGTCAAGGAACTTCAGGTAAAGCTTATAGCACCTCGATTACCATCGCAGTCATGTTTAAAGGAAACTGATTTTCAACAGACACCATCAACGAGCTTGGGGCCAAACCTCTGACTGACCTGCTCACGTCGCTCGGCGGTTGGCCGGTCCTCGGAGACAACCCGGCGGGCGGGAACTGGGACTCAGCCGCTTTCGACTTTGAGAAGCTGTGGGCCGACATCAAGGGCAAATACGGCGTACAAATGATTGTTGCCTCAGACGTGTGGCCGGATCCCCAAAATACAGCCAAGTACAAGTTGGATGTACGTTTCATAGGATATACGCTTTTGCACATTAAATATGCCTTCATAGATCAGAAGAACCTGTGGTATCAGACTTCAGAGAATGCTAGATCACAGCGTAGGGAACTGGTGTACTTCTTTACCCATTAGAAATGTACCTTTAGCATATATGGGTATCGAATTCTAAAGTGAACAACTTTAAAGCATTACTACGATTTGTGATGTCTTCTCAGTGTTGTAACAATTTTTCAATTCGCATTAGGCGTATACACCTAGCTTCTTGGTTCCAAGGACAGAGATCGAAAACACACATTTGCGAGGAGTCAAGACTTTGGTAAGGGGACCTGTTACGGTGGATTTTTTCCCGGACTTTAGGTATATTATTTTAATACTATGTTTTTAAAGTTAATTGTAATGTATTTACAACTCTGCTGTCGAAATTGCAGAGCAATACACATATTCCCACTGGGCTATTCCAACTGCGTAAGAAATCAGCTACTTTTTCAGGGCTGTCAAATAGTGGTCAGATGAATTTTTAGTTACCCGTCAAATGAAGTGTTGTTTAAAATAGCCTGACAATGTGTACATTTAAGCCATACAAATTCATTGAATCTATCGATAATGTTATATTAAACATTCTCCCCGACAGATTGACGAACGCGATGAGCCTGATGACTACAGGGTGAAGATTCTGTTGGAGGAGAGGTATTCCAAAGTAAGTCCAGTTATTTCTCTTAAGCAGTTCATCAAGATTTTTAGCAGTAGAAAGAACCACTTATCATTCTAATTTCTGTGGAGAGAAAAAAGCCGTAGATATTCACGTATAAGCCTTTCTTATGGTTAGCATGACTTTGAGAGGGGGGTGTCAATTTTTAAAACAATGTGGAAAGTACCTTCCATATTCAAAAGCGCTGGGTGTGGCATAGTTGTCCGTCCATGCCGAAGGCATGGGTACAAGCTGACAGAAGACGTCGTGCTTCTTAAAGCGCGTTTCGACACATCATCTCCACAACACTACCTATTACTCGGCGGATTCTTTAGATGTACTAAATAATCTTACCACTTTCAATCTTATTACATTTCCAGGAGAAGCAAGCCTACCTTCAGTACCTGATCGACATTGCTGTGGCGCTTGGAGCGAACGAAACAGTCGCAACACAAGACATGACCGACCTCATCGAGTTTGAATCAGCCATGGCAAATGTATTAACTGCTCCTCGATCAAGGAGATAAATAGCACGAAGAACACAATGCAATAGTTTGATCTTATGCCAAATTTCTTACAAGCTACGACAGAGGGATTTAAAGGAGAAGAAGAAAATTGCACGGCTCGCTTCATATTTATCGCATATAAAAACTTTGAACGGAGACGGCTGCTCTTAAAGATATTGAAAAGTTTGTCAATGTAATTTGAAGAAAGAAGAGGCACTTTGCACGAGAGGCATTTTATATTGATCCTCAACAAATTGCTGTTTGAAATGTACCATTCGTTTTAGAAGTAGGTTTACGTACCAGTGATAAATTTGAAATCAATTCTGGTTTACTATTTCCACAGCTGACTGTTGTACATCCAGACGAGGGCTGGGTCGAAATCACCCTCAAGGAGATTGGAATGGATGTGGTAAAGTTACACAACAAACTTGGCAACTTTCGCCAATTTTGACTGTAATCAGAAAATGTGTTGACACGTCACCACAATACCGAAATGCCTGATATGAAATTTAGCTTAACCTTTCACGATTACTTCGTAATTGTTCAGTCATATATAATTTCATGAATGTGAAATACAACACGAGGTTCCGGTTCGTCAGATTTGCATTTCAATGAATTTGCCCATTCTGATTTCTCAGTGAACAATAACTTGTGTTCTAGATTGACTGGGTGCGTTTTTACAATCTGATGTTGCCAGCAAGTGTCAACCCACGCGTTACTGACAACGAACCCATCATCAACTACAGGACTAACTACATTTCCAACGTCACAATGTGGCTCAAAGATCAAAGTGAAAGGTTAGTCGTGAAGGATGGCCTGATAGTTAAAAGCTTTTACTGCATTTATACTATGATAAATATACCAACTTTCGTTGTTTTACTAATTATAATTTTAACATTTATTTTCAATGATAATTAAGTAGCAGTTAAACTATTGTTTAATATTTAAACTATTGTTTAATATTTAAACAAAATATATCGATAACAAATTATTTCAAACTTAAAACACCTTCCCTTTCAGAGTCAAGGCCAACTACATGATATGGCAGCTTGTCAGCCGAATGGTGCCCTTCATGAACGAGACGTTCCTGGCCATCCGACAGAAATACCAGGAGACTGTCGACGGCACCACTTCTCCAACAGCCCGCTGGAAGACGTGTGTCTCCAACGCCAATGACCAGTACGAGTTCATCAGCGGCAGGATGTACGTGGATGAACACTTCCCAGAAGATGCCAAGCAGAAAGTACGGGATAACAGGCGTGAACACTGCTACAACTATGGTTGTTCTAGTCCAAGAGTCTGTGGACTTTCAATAGCAATGTCACATAAATCCCTTCACAGGCCTATCTCAGACCTACTTGTTATAAATAAAGTCTATATACAGTTCATTCAACATACGGATATCTAATTATGCGTGAAACCATGGTAATAAACTTGTCATATGTGCATGTATTATTAAGAGAGAGAGGGGGATATGGTTGAACAGACACGTTTCAGCATTATTGTTACTATTGTTTCTTGAATTTAAAAATTTGTTTTTAATTAAGACCCTAGACATGATACGCAATCTGCAGACAGCTTTCAAGTCCATGCTGGAAACGAATGACTGGCTACAAGACGAAGATAAGCCTAAAGCTGCCGAAAAGGTTTGTGCAAATGTCAAAGAGATCAGTTTAGGGGTCAAAGGTCAGCATGAGTAATCAAACACTGATCCCCTCCCGACCTTGACCAGAGTAGTGTTGAATTTCATTCTGCTGTTTCCCACATACCTGTACGAGCACAGTTAAGTCTTTGACACAAGAAGCATTTACTTGCTTGACAGAAACGATTTGGTGTTTCATTTTGGACTCCATAGTATTCCATGAGCTGAATTTCGACTGGAAACCAGAAATACAGCCTTTCAGGTCTTTTTTTTTGGCGTTGGGAATCGTCGTACTCTGCCCTTGATAAGTCAAACCGTTCGTTGTTCATAAGCACAGAACTTCAGAGGTATTGTCATTTGACTCAATTTAATATGTTAAACCCACCTGTGGGGTCAGCAAAATTATTCAACTCATTACTTTTCACCTACAGGCGGATGCAATGGCTATTGAAATTGGCTACCCAGAGTGGATAAAAGACAACGCTAAACTTGACGCGGAGTACGCCGATGTAGGTAGCACACTTATTATACCTTAACGTTTCATGAGGTCATGCACATGATGCAGAGGATTTGATCAGGAGATAGAGAGTGTGTGTATGTAAGGGACATAATATCTGGTTGTGATGAAGTACGTCTGAGTGATCTCCGACACTAATGTTGATGCACCCCCGCGCCCCTTGATATTCGGCCAAGACGTCAAACGATTTGGCTAGATTTCCGACACTTGTATCCAGTGTTATTGATAGTTATAAAGAAAGTACGGTTGTGTATTTTTTGTCAGCAAACCTTTGATTCAGTAGAACGATATGAGTCCATGAGTGTGTCCCCTGACTGACTCTTGTCCAAAACAATAATGCCTGGTCGTTAATGAGATCAAGTGCTGCAGCACTTTCATGGACAATATCTTGGTCTTGCAGCTGACTGCCAAGGACAAGGAATATTTCCAAAACAGCTTGAGGTACCGTGAGTGGATCTCTCAGGCCGAGCTGGCACTCTTACGGGAGGATGTTGATACTGAAAACTCACTGTGAGTATGGGGTGGACGAAGTACTAGACTTGTGTACAGCTTACAAGACTTGTTTGTGGTATAAAAGAACAAGTTCTTCAAAAAACTAAAATCAAGTAACTGGGACTATTAGACTTCTGTCTGCAATAGAACTTGGAAAATCTCTTTGCATTAGCCTTTGGACGAGTCTGTTTGCAGCAGTTATACCTCAAAAAGTGTAGAACGTTGATTTTAGATTAGTTTTCGAATATTGGTATTCTTTCAAGGTGGTCAATTGTAGGACCAGCTGTTGTCAATGCATTCTACAGTCCAAGCAGAAATGGAATTCGTAAGCTATGTTCTTTGAATCTCATTTTGTTCATCATTTAAAAATCAGTTTAAAAATAGGGCAATTTCTGAATCATCCATGCTTCTGTCGCAGCAAAATCTATGTATTGAGTGGTGTCAACGGGGGAGGTTTGTGGGGCGGCAGTTCAAGGGGCCTTCACTTTTTCTGGAGGGGGCACTCGGTTGCCCGGGTCAGGGTTGAAACAACGACCAAGGCAGACTATCAGCAGATTTCTTTCCTCTATAATTTCAGGGGGGCACATGGTTAAGGCTTTGAGGGGCGTGGAGCTCCATGCCCTCACCTTTTAATTAAGCCACTGCAGAGAGTGCACCTTGGCAAACGATACGTAGTTACTAATATACCATTTCATCAACCCACCTGCCCATTTTGGATAGAGTTTGCTTCATCCCATTTAAAAGACCCTAAAGTCTACAGTTTCATTCACATGCAAGCCATGGTACCTCTAAGTACGCCAATTCAACACCAACCGGTCCTCCATGGTCACACCAACCAAGCAGCCATCCACCCAATTTTCACCAACCAAACAGCTTGCCATGAACTCAATCAACCAAGCACGAAACTTACCATGCCATCATCTACCAAATTCAGACCAACCAATAATTCTCACACCCACCGATTCAACGAACTTCAACGTCTTTTCTCCAGTGTTTCCGGCAGCTATCCTCCAACCACCTTTCTACCATAAGGATCTTCCCTGGTGAGTTTTAACCAAATAAGCCATCCCATGTGATGCTTTAGTTATTGGTAGCTCCCCCTAAAGTGTTTAAATTGAAATGTGTACGATTAATCTTTGTGAGTCAGAATAATTTCAAATTAGTTTCATTTTGATGATTTATTGTCACAGTAACATTTTTGCCTTTCAGAAATGAGTAATATCATACCTGTTTGAAAAGCAATTGTACATATCCCAGAACTGTATCATCCAGGCTAATAAGCATTTTCAACTTTCTGTATAGGTATTCCAATTACGGTGGTATTGGTGTGGTCATAGGACACGAAATAACGCATGGTTTTGATAACAACGGTGAGTTATCGTCAATCCAGGCAACAGACGATTGTGGGTATTTGAATAACTCACGAAAAAGTCTGCATTTGAACCATGTTTGATGAGTTTTTGGCTTTAGAAAACTTGGATTTTGGTCTCTTCACTAAAACACCTAATAACATTATTCTGGGCTTTTGTCTCTTATATTAGTGGTTTTTTCCGTTCAAGCATTTCAATCATACCATGCTTAATTTGAATTCAACAAAGATAACCGTACATTTTAGCAGGAAAAAGATTCCATTTCCCCTGGTAAGGGGGACATGTTTCTGAGGCTCACTGAAACATTTCGGATTTTTTTTCTGCACAGGACGACAATACGACAAAGACGGCAACTTCAGGCAGTGGTGGACTCAGGAGTCCATTGACAATTTCAAAGAGAAAGCCCAGTGCATAATCGATCAATACTCCGGCTTTGTTATGCCAGAAAATGGCAGACACGTAAGCTTTGCATTGTGGATTCTCTTTTGTTCTTTTTTTCCAATCGCATTCTATTTTGTAAAATTATTCCTGCAGATGCATACCCTCTTTGGTATGACAGGAAAACACCCTCTGTTCTCCCTAGTCTTTCGAAAAGAGTGCAACATCATCTAAATCTAAGAGGAGAAAGTAAATAAAAACGTACGCAAGTCTGCTATTTTTACAGCTAAACGGAGAGCAAACGCAAGGTGAAAACATCGCTGACAATGGAGGTCTCAGAGAATCTTATAAGGTAAACGACAAAATAATACTTCAATAATATTAACTTTGATTCCTTCACTGCAATGATATCATACTTTCCGTTCGCGAATTATCGAATCTTCTCTTTTCTAAAGGCCTACATGGACAACATTCCTAAGCAGCCTCGACTTCCTGGTGTTGATTTCACCGAGGAGCAGATGTTCTTCCTTTCATTTTCTCAGGTAAAGCAAAGACGTTGCCATGGTAGTATACTGCTACAGTGAGTCTGATTATTTCGAGAAAAAAATCCATTTCAGTAATAAAAATCGAGTCCGGATTTACATAGTAATACCCGTCCCAAATCCTCCAATTTCAATGTGATTTTAGATACTCCTTAGAGGGTTAGGGTTGAAATGTTTTTCTTACACTTACCCCAACAGTACCGTGTCTGGTGAAAATGTGTAACCAACCAATCTGTTAAAAGTGGTGATATTCGATGGACAAAATGCGAGTTTGTTGTACCAAGAATGTCACCCAGAAAACAAGTGGAGAATATCCATTATGTTCCAATTAGCAACTGTTCAAGAAGTTTACAAAACTAGTGTCCAAAAGCAGATACTCTTTTGCTCTTTTTATTTTACAGATCTGGTGTAGTGTGTTCAAACCCGAAGGTGTGGATAACTATATCGACAATGGAGTGCACAGCCCCGGCCGATACAGGTGTGTTAATTTCTCTTATCTTATTTTTATTAACAATTAATTATATTACACAAACTTTACAATTTGCGTAAGTAAAAAGTATAGAAATATGAATGGGTCTCAAATAAAACTGTAAATTTGCTTGAATTGAAATAACATTTATGGTTACTTGATGCTTTCAAAACTTTTTGTAGAGTCATTGGTCCACTTCAGAACAACGAGGCGTTTAACGCTGCATTCAACTGCCCGACCGGAAGCTACATGAATCAAGATGTCAAATGCAAAGTTTGGTATTAAATTTGTTAGTTCATGAAAATGCACAAATTTGACATCAAAGTCGCTAAGCTGTAACTATAATTTTGTCGAGCAAACATTTTAAAAGTATGAAAAGATATAGATGTATTAATAATACCTTGAACTGCAAATTCAATAAACCAAATTCAATACTGACATTGTACTTCAGAATTTCGTGGTTCATTAATTAATAATTTAATAAATCGCTCTATAATTACAAGAAGTGTTCTCTCCTGCTTTGTGTTTAAAGATGATGCATAAATTTCACAATTTCCATGCCTACTTATTGGCGCTCTTATTTTGCTCAGTCCAATTGTTTTTTTCTTTATAATCACAATCTCGTTTTGTAATGATACTTGCTTACGTTGTGTTAGCTATATGATAGAGTGCATGCAATGTCTCAGCTTTTTCTCAGTATTGCGGGAAAACTGATATTCATTCAGACGATGCTTAGCAAGGTAGTACATGTATATACATCAGTTCATTTGGTTGGTGTAGTCGCTTTCTGTTCTGTATTGTTTTGATGTTTCTCGGCCAAACAGCATTTTTGGTATATACAATAAAATAATGGGGCAGAGAGGGATGGAGCAGAATTGTAAAGAGTCGAGTCAACCTTTTCGACTCAACTCAAGTTCCGACGAGAAACTTCCTCAACTACACTGAGTCACCATATGAGCAGATAACTCGACTCAACTCAAGTGACAAAATAGAGTTACTCGTTACAGAAATGCTACTTCTGCGTGTACATGCCAGATGAAAATAATGATACAAGTAATGAAATAAACAATCCCTATCCTAGACTCTGCTTCTCTGTGTACGGTTATTTGACGGTGTTCAAATATTTGGCTCAACTCAACCACGCACCTTGAACTGATCCAACTTGAGCTTCCAATGGCTGGACTCGATTCGAGTCATTTCCTTAGAATGACAAAATCCACTCTCTGGATCTAACACCTCAGTGGGAAGGAGGCCACGTGTCAGAAAGAGTCCACTTCCGAAGAGTGTCTAGTGAAAATAGCGCTGGTAGACGGTGTGTTAAGCGTACATTGTTTTCGTTGTTACCAAATAAACCAGTTTAGAGTCCAACGATTCTGACAAACAGTTTGACTGGAAAGACAACACGTTCTGCATGGATAATGTGTCTTGCTTCGATGATGAGATAACTTTAGAAACTGTGACGGCGCCACACTTTGAAGTGATATAGGTAGACCTGATATGGCAGGGGCGGATCCAGGAATTTTTCCGAGGGTGGTCAGACCGAAGATCTTTTTTTATGTCTTATTTTTGCGGCCGAGAGCAAAAGTAATGAAGCATTACGTGACGTAGATTGTTTACAATGGTATTGGTGCATTTTCCTTTATTACTTTTATTTGTTTGCCCCATTTTTAAAGACCTTTTTTGCCTCTGGGCTGGGATGGGGGTGTTTCCATCCTCGGGATCAGTGCCTGTATGGGCTTCTCTCCCCCTACCCAGTCGAGATGCTATTTGGCAGCCTATAATTTTGTCAACCTGTCACGATGTGACAAGTTGACAGCACTAGGTTGTGGTAGGGTGAAAACTTGTTACAGGAATCTTGGCCACATTATATTCCAACCGGTAGCCGCAGGTGAGTGAATGGATTGTAGAGAACGCGTGCATTGTCAATTCCACGCTGAGATCTTTTGATACCGGCCGTCTGTGCAATGATAACAAGTTTATGATGCCCGGATGGTGAAGTGGATTGGCTTATTTGCTTTAATGTAATGGAAATTTTGAAAAAAAGTGTAGAGTCTGAAGCGATTACCATGGAAACAATGCTCAGTACATTCTTTGAGCATCATGTGAACATAAATTGTTCTGTTCATGATAAGTCACTACCTTCGTTTTGCCACACGGGTTTTCTCGGGTGTCACGTGTTTGGTGGGAATCATACGCCTGAACTCTCAGTTATTTGGAAGATCAGGTTGGTTTCACGACCGGCATTTACAGTTATACTGTTAACATAGCCTGCTGCACCTTGTGCGAGCAGTCGTAGCTGTGAGAAGCGCGACTTCAGTCACAAGTAAATTCAGGCTCTCACCTCTCCTGCAACTGAGAATGATGCACCCCCCTAAGGAGGCGTGGGTTTCGCCCCAAACTGAGGTAAGAATTCATTTCTCTGGTTGAATCTAATTTAGAAATCCTTAGCATAATAACAATTTTAAAAAATGGGAGAAGGTCCAACCAGTGCTGGAGTCGTGTCTGTCCTTTCACAAGGCCAGTTATAAGTAACAGGATGAGAAAGGACAAAGTAATGCTTTTGTCACAGTTCATTTGAAAAGCTTTATGAATTGGCTTTAGACAAGATGACTTGTGGTAGACTTACACGAATTTGTGATGGACTCAATTACAACACTGTGTCCAACGTTCTAGGGCTGTTTACAATGTAAAAGGCAGCGTCCCGTGACGATAGTTACCGTGGTGAAGGTTCTACACATGAGCTTGAAATTGCCACTGCAAAAAGACAACAGTTCAGTAACATTTTCTGAACCATTACTTACAAAAAGTCTTCGACTTTTTACTTTGAGAAAACACTGCCGAGTTTAATAGTCGTGCTATGAACATAGGCCTCTCAGTTCAAGTAAAAAGTAATTTTTCAACATAGTAATTACCAGTCCGTCTAAAGACTTCCATTTTGCTTTGCCCACTAGGTCGGGTCATACAAAGATATAACCAAACCAATTCAATTAAATCAGACTAAAGTGGTGAAAAGGGACCAGCTCGAACATCAGCAGTGTTGTACTCGAGTCCATCCCAAGTCCTTTCACAAGCCCTTTACAATTCCAGTCACAAGTCCCTTCACAAGGCCAGTCATAAACAACATGGTTGAACAATGACAAAGGAAGGCTTTTGTCACAGCTCATTTGAATAGCTTGTGAATTGGCTTCAGCATGGCGTGCAAAGTTAACATTTAATCCGCGCACACAGATATCTCTATACTTAGACGTGCCAAGTTAACATTTATTCCCGGAATAGAGATATCTCTTTTACTAATACAGAGATCCATGTACGCGGATTAAATGTTTACATTGCCCGCCATTCTCAAGACTGGATGACTTGTGATGGACTTAGAGGGACTTGTGACGGACTCGAATGCAACACTGAACAACAGTTAAACAAAATTGCCCACAGATAGAGCAGTGGAAAGTAGGCAGTGAAGTTAGAAAGTAGTATCTTGGGGGCAGATATGATGAAATCATATTCTGTGGTTTTAGTTGTAACCTTGGGGACAAGACAGTTGGTTCCATACGTTGACACACGTTGGTTCCATCGACAAGCCTCGGGGATGTCATGGTGCCGTGCAATCAAGGAAGAATTCAGAACTAAATTTTCGTAGCGGGGGCCAGACTTTTTTTTTTTAGTTTTCATGCCCTTCCTGAGGGGTGAGGCGTCTTTTCGAGGCTTTTTACGCAGTTGGAAGAGAAAGAAAAATATAGAGACCAAAAAGCGTCTTTCTCTCTTTATTAAAAAATAATGAAGGCCATGGCCCCATTGCCCTCCCCCGAATCCGCCACCGCGTGCAGTGGAAGTCCTTCAGTTTCTCTGATGAAGTGAAAGACGCTTACGTACGTACTCTAGTGCCATCTAGCCAAGACCTACTTGTGCCTCCTGGCTCTACGCGGCAGGCGGTACTGAAAGAGAGCCAACCGTGTGTCACCGCCCGTGGTGACCTTTTTGAGCAGCACTTTGGCTGGGAGCGTCGTGAGGCGAAGCGGTAGAACGACAGTGACTGGGGTCATCACAGTGTCTCCATAAGAGGGAAATACAAAACACTCGAGCCCACGAAAACAATGTTTTTGAAAGTCAAGGAACTGGAGGGGAATTCACCTGAGGGTTGCGCTATCAAGAAAAAAGTAATTGCGTAAACTTGCAAGGTTGGCAAATGGTGTTGAATGACCGTGCGACAGTTACTGTTTCGTCCTTGGAGACAGAAAATGGGGATAACATCCAGAAACTGATTACTCAAGAGGAGGCAGGGTGGGGTAACACTGAACACATGCTTCGCTTACGTTGGGAGTGTTCTTATGAGCCCGAAGAGGATTCAGTTTCGCCAGTAATGTACCGTTAATAATTGAGTGATAATGCTATCTGGCCAGATAATCTAATAAAATTGACCAATAAAATAATGACACAAATCGACCGGTACTGTGATAACCCGAGGGACCCATAAAGTAATAAAAAATGGACCTATAATGTAATTAAAATAACTCCAAACTTACCGATAGTGCAATAACCATAGTAATTTTAACATTTGGGGGATTTAGTTTTTGTTCAAAGTTTCAAGGCTGATATCCTATCTTAGTACTTGGATGACAGGATTTTCAATTTTTCCCTGACGTTGGCACGGCCAAGTTCCCTGGCTACATGCTCTTAATATTCTGAATTTCAAGGTATTTGGGCCATTGATATGAAGTAGGTTTTTAATAGAACAACCGATAAGGGGGAAACGGATGGAGGTGCAGCGCCTTGACTGTGCTTCCATGGGGACTTGTACAAAGATCACCCCATTGGGGCTGACTGCATTATTTAGTAGCTCATCCACTGATCGCAAAGTCACAAGGGATTAATCCCCTCAGCACATGTTTCTTACACTACGGTGTCGTAAGTACGGTTTTTATAGAAGGAACCCCATTGCAACTATTTTCAGTGTTAGACATAGTTATTTGAATTTCAGTAATGACAAAAGCTCTGAGTTTCATGTGCATTCAATGTCGATTTCTTCTGACTAAATAAATCGGTTCCCTCGTCACGTGATCAATGTTGGCCTTCCCTGAGTATTCCCTTGACAGAGTGGTGATGACTCGAGTCGAGTCAGAATTGAGTCACAAGTATGGTGGCTCGACCGATCCGAGTCCCTCATCAGAAGACCTGACTCAAGGGAAGTTAATATGCCTTGAGTCCAAAACATAAAAGCAAACATATTTCTTCAAATATTTGCAGTCACTTTGCAGGGCCTGCATACAATACTCATTCGATGTGTTGCGATCATTAAGGCCCGCTTCAAACTTCGCGACTGAGCCTTGAAATTGAATTGAGCACGATGTTAATAGCACGGCGTATAAGCCTGACATTGGTTTCAAACTTCGAACTTTGTTCAAAGAGCCCAGTAACTAAATTAATATGGCGAACCGAAACGTGATTTTACGATCTTTCAGCCTCAATCACAGAGAAAACGAATTTAGCTTTGGTGAGCACTACCAGTACTTTATTTCTCGAAAAAAATCGACACATTTAAAAACTACACCGTGCTTGTGCCGTATTTAATGACAATAAGCACGGAAGACCCTTTCGAGCCAAAATCCTCTGCAGTACCGAAATCGTTTTTTTCCGAGCCACATTGGTTTCAAACCTCATGCTTATGCCGTGCCAAATTAAAAAAATCAAATTGAGTTGTGTTAGACACGGCATAAGCACGACATTTGAACGAGCCTAAGAGTAAGATTTGATGAGATCACATGTAGAAATCCACAGGTAAATTAAAAAATTTCCAAATGATTTTTTTCTTTTTTATATATAGTTTGAGTTCAAGTATTGGTGACTGGAATTGACTTGAGCTAATGCTTTCTGTGGACAAATCGCACACATTAGTGTCCCGCTGAGGCCAAGAAACCGGCACCTCAAAGGAAATAAATCGGAGCGATTTTACAGCCATCATCCAATAGACACTCAGGCTTGCTTGAGAAACATTGGAATCTTCCATTCCAGAAAATAGGGTGGACCGTAATTATTGGTTTCTGTGGGTCTTAAATTCCCCAGAAATGAAATGGTCGTAACCTACAGGTTCACGACTCCCGTTCACAGCCCATGGAAGGCAAAAAGCGAATGACCACTTTTCGGCCGCCAGCGACAGTGAAATCGCCTTTTCTGGTAACAGAAAAGCAGAAAATACATTACAACAAAATGTTCGTCCTGCTTTTTAGGTAGCAGAAAAGTCGAATATTGCCTGTGAACATTATGAACTCTGCTCTCCTCCAATTCTCAAAGCAGAAAAGCAGATGGCCATTTTTCGTCCTCCACAACCCTGCCACTTGAAGGAGGACGAAGTGGTATCTTTCGAGGTATCTTTGGTACAGGTGTTAAACCAACTAAGACGGCCTACACCAATGACCCCCAGGGACAGGAATTATTGGCCTTAGGCCTCCGCCATGTGACAAAAAGTAGGACCTAAACCAAAGTTAGACTAGGAATATTGTATCCTCTCTGTATGCCACTGTTCAAGAACTGAAAATATAATGTTGATAACATTACAGTCCCTTTATATAGTGTTTATTGATCTGCGTTTGCATCGCCAGAGATTTTTTTATTTTTAGGAGGCAACATTGTTGGATGCTAAGAGGTATGTAATTATCGTGGCACCCCGTCATGCCATTATTGAAAACCATAAATACACACATTTACTAAATGATACTTTGATAAGGGGTTGGTTGTAGAGTCAGCGGCCGAAATTGCTGAGCCCGGGTTTGGTAAGATCATAAAATTACTCCGTCTCTCCAAGATTGTTTTTGTTTTGAAAATTGCCTGGTTTCAAATTTATCCCGTGTAGTGTTAAAAGCCTGTATCATTTCATTCACATCTAGATCACGTAAAATACTGCATCAAAATCTTTATCTCTAAAACCCCTCGCTTGTTCACAAACTGTAAAAGAATAAAGTAAGCAGAAGTCTGTCATGAACTTAAACTTATATAATTTCTTAGGTATTTGCCACTCTTTGAAATGTTTTGCAATCAGCAATTCCTCATAAACATATAAAAAAGTTTAAATCTTCCTCGTTTGTATTTGTTTTTGACATTATGAAGAGTGGCTGGCTATTGTTTCAGAATATGAGGCTTGGGCACTGTTCCCGTCTCTCCTCAAGCCGAGGGTTCATTTTTACACTGTCGTTCATTGTAGCCTGATGGAGTCATACAGGAAAGCCGAACAGATTCCAACGCCCAGCTCGTTCTAAGGGTTGGTGTGACTTCAAAGACGCCCTGCAAGATCCTCCTGATTTTGACGGGTATATTTGTGGCCGCAACCGTCGCTCTGACTGTCACCACCGGTGAGTCGTCCTAACAACCCTAGCTACCACTCGTGACACATCGAGCTTTTCAGCCGTTTCTATAAAACCTCATCTGGAATCTCATCTTTGGAGATTCTTGATCGATTTGTCTGTTGGAGGGACATTACATTCTAGCTTTTGGTGTGGGGAGGGGGAATATTCAAAGCGAATGCGGCTCCGGGCTTATTTGACATTATACTGGAGGAGACAAAAAATCAAAAAGGCCTTCCAGTCCCAACATCCTTGCTTTCATTTGCTGGTGTTGTTTATTTAGGGTTTTGGCGCTATTTAATAAATTAATGTACTGATTACTTTCTTTCCCACTCACCTATGAAGTATCATTTGCAAAAAAACCCAACCAAACAAACAAAAAATAAAAACAAAAAACAAAACAGACAAAAACAAAAAACTGATTACATTCTACCCCAGGGGGTTGAATTAAGGCGTCTTGCCACATTAAATGCCCTTCAGCTATTGCAGTACCTCATTAAGCCCGCTTCCAAGATAAAGCTGCTGTTTTGAAATGGAAGAATCAGGATTTTGGGGATCACCTAAAAAGTTTACTCACCTCAGTTTTGATATTTTTAACTACACATCCCGAACCTCAACTGTGACGCATTCAATACTGAGGAAATAAGCATGTGCTAGCTAGCTCGGATCATTGATGGGCTTTAAAGTATGTTTGTTTAATTAAGACAGGTCAAACATTTACTATTTTATTTGTATACATGAGCAAAAATCCAAGCAATATTAGTATATTTTTAAACACTCCTGCCGTTATTCTGCGTGCTTTATCTCAGGGGCAAGCGCCAGACGACTTGTTTCTGCCTCTATCACTCCAAACAATAAGATGATTTAAATTACACAAACTGGACCGTTCGCCGGACTAAATCATCGTAATTGCCATTTGTTATCCAATGGGTCGCTCGGCAAGAAAAATTTTGAAATTCATTTTAACTCATTGTATTTCTAACTGAGCAAGAACGGGAAATTTATTACGTTGTTGAGTCATCTCAGCACTTCTTTGTCAACATTATATAATTTTTGGACGCATTTCCATGGACCATTGTTGCCTAAATTTTGTTTGATTTTCTGCTGGTCTCTTTTCTACAGTTGTGTTCGTCATGCAGAGGAACGACATTGCGAACGAATGGAACGAATGGAAAGAGACTCCGATTTGCAGCACAAAGCAGTGCTATGACTCCGGTATACAGACATAGTTTTGAGGTTACATTACAAAATTAGCCTATGAGGACACTGTATTGTAAGTTATTAGCCGATCCAATATTAATTCAATGCTTTTAACCTAGCCTGTTTTGCATGTAGATCTATTTTGACCATTCCACCTGTTGATGTCCCGATTTCGTTTCCATCAACTTCTAGATTTCCCTTTTAAATTCGTCCTCGCTGTAGCTCTCCTGCTTTGTATAACACTGGCATTGAGTGTTTGTGGTTATCAATCTGCATAGAAACCTGATGACATTAACTCGGCGCAGATGGTTTAGGAGGTAGGGCTATTCCGTTAAAAAACAAGATCAAGACCCAAAAAAAAAAAAAAAAAAAAAAAAACCAAACAAACAAACACACCAACAAACAAAAACAAACAAACCCTCAAAGCTTTTGGTACCGGATATTATTCAAAGGAGTCAAAGCCCATTTTCGAGACACCTATTACAATTAAGTTATAAATTGATGTAAGTTATAAACGTATGTAGATTTTAGTCTTCATTTACAGCGGTACCTTTAACAAAGTCTCCTCTGTTGGCTTAAGCCCATGCATAAGAACTTATCTTGCTTCTAAAATGGTTTCGAAATTTCCCTTTCCGTACAAAGCTTACTTTCACTTTATTTGTTCAGCGTACGTTTACTTAAGCAGTTTGGATCAGAGCAAGAATCCCTGTGACAATTTCTTTGAATACGCTTGCGGTGGGTGGACGGAACGTTACACAGTTCCAGAGGACAGAAACACCTACTCTGTATTCGCTCTGCTGACAGACGACCTGGCACGCAAGCTAAAAGGTACCAAACGCTATACTGGAAAAGTTCCCCGAAGGGAGAACGTTTTCCCCGATTCGTCCTCCTCTTTGCCATGCATATTTAGTGATCGTTTTGACAACTCCATCGCAGTTGTAATAGTCTTTGTAGGCAGGCGCAGTTTCTGCCACTGTCATCTTCATATTTCCCCCTTATTTAACGATTTGCATCGTCGATACTGTCATGTCCCCTCTCAGTTTCATTGTCATCATCACAGCAATGCCATAATCAGTCGCACCAATCGGGCATTGAAATCAACATTTTAGCTATATTTCTGTCATAGTCATTGCCACTGAAGAACTAGTATTGTCACCGTCACTGTGCCTGACGGGTAAGAATGTATTTTGTTGGGGGGTATAACTCGTTAAGTATTATTTTTAAATTTTATTATTTACCAGTTCTGTTTGAACAAAGCCCGACTGTCGGCGAGCCTGATTCATATCACATTGTAAGGAATGACTAAAAATCTTGTCAGGACATGGGTAAGTCACTGCATTCCTCGTCAAATGAGTTTGCAGCTACAAAAGCATTTCTGCCAAAATAATGAACTGTAATATGATATTTTATTAATGTGAACATATTCACAAAGGAATGACTGCTTGACCCAGTGCTGGTTGCGTTTTGAGTATTGGGGTAAAGTATCCTCAATTGCCCTCGCGGTCTTTTGGAGAAACCATTTTTCAATTTTTTTGGATTGCTCACCCTTTATTAACAGACACCATCAACGAGCTGGGAGCGAAACCTCTGACTGACCTGCTGACATCCCTCGGCGGTTGGCCAGTCCTCGGAGACAACCCAGTGGGCGGAAACTGGGACCCAGCCGCCTTCGACTTTGAGAAGCTGTGGGCCGACATCAGGGGCAAATACGGCATACAAATGATCGTTTCCACAGGCGTATGGCCCAATGACACAGCCGAGTATAAACTAAATGTGAGCTTTGAAGTATGCGTATGTTATCATTTTAATGTGCCTCTTACTAGAGAAGTTTTAATGCTTAGCAGGCTGAACATGTGGTATCACCGGATAACACTGGGAATTACAGAATCACAAATTATCACTTTATCTCCATCTTTATCCATTTAAAAACTGCATGAACATGTATGTTCGAATAGAGGAAAATAAATATCATTATAACCCATTGATATACTCCTTCGATTCCAACCAGGGAAAACTGTACCATCTACTCTAAAGGTGTTTTATCTGTGAGTGTTCTACAAAATTTTAATTGTTATTAAAGGCTTGGACACCATACTTCGTAGTTCCGAGGACCGAAATCGAAAACGCACATTTGCAGGGAGTCAAGAGTTTGGTAAGAGGACACCTAGAGGTAGTTTCTTCTCTTCTTTTACAGTACTAATTCTATTCAATTGGCATATATATTAATTCAGATAAATAGTAATGAGTTTATTGCTCTCTTTTTCAAATTGCAAGTTGAACTCGTTTCATTTGATTGCCGTAAATGCAAAGGCACCAAATCGAGGTAAATCACTTTTACAGTTACCTGTTTGGAGGACTTGATCAAAAGGGTCTTGAAAGTGCCGATTCAAGACGTACACTGTGTCTGACTATGGAGCTGCAGACCCATTGGACCGTTGAATAAGACCCTCTCACTGCCTGCATTGGCCCCCATGTTCGCGAACAAGCTTCTGTAGTGACGAAGAGGCCCAACAGGCCAACGCAGCATTCATCATTGGGCGCGTTCGATTAGCTTACACGGGGCAATCGTGACCTGGCGATTGTCTTGTGGGTTGGGACAAACAAGCGAGGCACTGAGGACGATTCTCACCCCTAGTCAACCTGTGGAAGCTAGTCAAACACACCCGTTACATGCAAATCAGTCATACCTCGTGCATACTCCAGGCCAAACGTGTGCGGACAAGTTACCCCCAGAACTGTGGGGTCCAATGTGGGAGCGGAGCAGACGTCGGACCCAACAGTTCTGGCGGTACGGACAAGTATATTCTGGTCAGAAAAGAGAGTTCGCCCATAATTCATTGGCTCTCTTGATGTTACATTAACGTTCTCCCGCCAGATCGACGAAAGCAATGAGCCTGATGACTACGGGGTGAAGATTCTCTTGGAGGAGAGGTATTCCAAAGTAAGCCAATGTTCATATCCCCTAAACTAGTTAAAAAATATTTGTACCAGGTGCAGAGAACCATGTCATTCCAATTTCCGTGGGGAACGAGAAGCAGTGGATAATAGTCAATATTTTTGTCAGCGTGAGACGAACCTTGAGATACAACGGCAGCCTTAGCAACTAAATTCATGGTCAGGAACGCGAGAGGGGGAATTTTTATAAACATTTTGAGAGTGCCTTCAGTTTCTTAGGAACACAGGGGTTAGGCTGCCGTCTTTGTTTGTACCGAATACGGGTGTATGGCACACGCTGACATAGGACATGGTTGTAGCCTGAAGACTGTTTCCGGAACAACCTTCATCCAGCTACGCCTTTCACTCATTGGCTCCTTCAGATGGACTTAATAATTTGGCCATTATTAATCTTATTACATTTTCAGAAGAGGCAAGCCTACCTTCAGTACATGATCGACATTGCTCTGGCGCTTGGCGCAAACGAGACGGTTGCAATGCAAGACATGATCGACCTCATCGAGTTTGAAACAACTATGGCAAATGTATTTATTGTTCCTCGATATAGGCCTAGCACAAAATAGCACCTATATAAAATGTGGTTTTGCTTGACCTTGTGTCTTTCAAGATTCAACATTGGGGCTTGAAGGAAAATAAAAAGCAAGGTCTCATGTGTTAGAGTGTGTAAAGGCCTTGTGCATGAAGATGAACGAGTTCAAAATACAAGAATATGAAGTTTTTTTGTAGTCACTTCCATTACTTTGGGACCATTCTCATTCGTAGTAAGCACCAGCACTAAATTTGAAATCCATTCCGGTCGAATATTTCCACAGATGACCGTTCTACATTCAGAGGAGGGCTGGATCGAAAACACTCTCGGGGAGATTGGAATGGATGAGGTAAAGCTGTACAACGAAGCTTGGCATCTTTTGCCAATTTTGACTGTCATAAGAAAATTAGTGCATACACTACCCAAACAACAACGGAACGCCTACTGTAAAATATGGGTCAGATTATTACTTGCCTTAGTTGGTCACTGAATCCTAAGAATTCTGAAATGTGTTATACGTGAAGTTAGTCAGATTGTAATTTGATGCAGATGCCTCTGTTGCTTTTTGACTTACAAAACAATGATTTGCATTCCAGATTGACTGGGTGCAGTTTTACAATCTGATGTTGCCGGCAAGTGTCGACCCACGCGTTACTGACAACGAACCCATCATCAACTACAGGCCTTACTACATTTCCAACGTCACATTTTGGCTCAAAGATCAAGAAAACAGGTGGGAGGACTAACTAAATTCATACTTTATAAAATGCACCCACTCTTGATGTGTCAACAATGCTTGTGTCCACGTTACGAAACCCGTTTCATCAAGAGAGCCAACCACCAGTACAATTTTATAATGGAGTGGTTCATAACGGTATTATAGAATGCGTAATCCTGCCAAGACGAGTTTTATAATCAAACATTGGAAGCACATAACATCATCAAAAATATCTACCCTTTCAGTGTCAAGGCCAACTACATGATATGGCGGCTGGTTAACCGAATGGTGCCCTTTATGAACGAGACGTTCCTGGCAATCCACAGAAAATACGTCGAGAGTAATAACAACACTACAGCCACCTCGGCCCGTTGGAAGACGTGCGTTGACGTTGTTAACTATCACTTCAAATTCATTAGCGGAAGGATGTACGTGGACGAACACTTTCCTGAAGACGCAAAGCAGAAGGTGTGGCATAATACGAGTGTTCCATACAACATTAGTGTACAGCAGTTGTCAATTAACTGTTAATGGCTTTCTCTTCATAGGCCCGCCGTAGACCCACTTGTTTATATACACTGAATATACAGTTCATTCGATATGGCGATGTCGGTTTACCATTACGCTGTGATATGAAAAAGAAAAACATTTTTGCAACAGAGCATTAGATCTTCATACAAATAGATAGCATTGGCCAGACTGAACAGATTCCGTTACACATTTGTTTCAACGTATCTTATTTAAACGTTCGGCCTTTGAAGACCCTAGACATGATACGCAATCTGCAAACGGCTTTCAAGTCCATGCTGGAAACGAATGACTGGCTCCAGGACGAAGATAAGCCCAAAGCTGCTGAAAAGGTTCGTGCAGTTGTCATAAAGGTCAGGTCAGTGGTCAAAGTTAGGCATGAAAATCAAATACTGATAACCGAATTTGAATGGCTCAGCATCTAGTTCATTCGATTTCAATGGACTGCTTCCTACAAGGATGGACATACATGTAAACGGTAAGCTCCTTGTATGACACAAAATGCATTTGTTTGTTTGTTTGTTTAAAACATAAGATCTGTACCTCTAAGCGGTTAACTGTTTCATTTCGGGAGTTCAGTTTAGTTGCATCACAGACATATCAGGTTTTCACGTAGTAGTGCATGTGGACACTGTAATGTCGTACCCTACCAATGCTACCCTTGATAAGTCAGACTATTTGGTTTTCAATATAATTTGACTCAGTTTAATATGTTAAACAGACCCATAAGATCTGTACATAATTCACATGATCTTTGACCTTCAGGCAGATGTGATGGCCTTTGAAATTGGCTACCCGGAGTGGATAAAGGACAACGCTAAACTCGAAGAAGAGTACGCTGGTGTATGTAGCATATCCTTTATGTTAGGAGATCTTATAATGCAGTTCGTTGTTAGTCGAAAGTATACCCCTGAGATTCCGGTTATATTGCATGACAGCATTGTAAATGTGTTACTTTAACACCGCTGGCGTTACTTTAAACACCCACAAGTGTTACAATGCACTGGAGGGTCTTAAAAGTAACACCAAATGTGTTGAAATGACAGCAATATTTTAACACCGGTGAAAATTGTTCGTGTGTTCCTCTGATAACAGTGGACTCTTTGCAGCGTACCCATCTTAACCTTACACGTGACGATGCAAGCCCTGGAAATACGGCCGAAGATGTCAATTTGAATATCTAGCACCTGCATGATTCGGGTAGAATTCCGACAAGTGGATCCCAATGCCACTTCGAAGACAGTGTTGTGTATTCTCTTATTCACTTGAAAACTTTGATGCAGTCTCATGATATGAGACCTCGAGTGGCCCTACCACTAATAGATCGATTGTACCTGCTAAACCACGTGACCTGTAGTGGGTATCATTCCCATAGCAAAGGGTGTAGAGTGTTGTTTACAAACAATAAAGCCGATGACTTACGGACTATAATACCAGCACATCTGTACTCTGAGTACATACTTACTGTCAGCTTCATTTTTGGTAAGTTACACTTAAGAAACACGTTACTTTGGGTGGACGCCGTGTTCGACATTTTATACCCGCTGTATGTCACGTGACTTAGTGGGAGCAATTGGTCTATTCCTCAAGACAAAATACCATCATGCAGGATGTGGTCATTAAGTTAATAGTGTATATGGAATGCATCATGGAGATCAAATGGTTCTCTAGTACTCTTACCGACAATATCTTGGTTTCATATAGTTAACAGCCGAGGACGACGAATATTTCCAGAATAACTTGAAATACCGTAAATGGATTTCTCAGGCCCAATTGGCACTCCTACGTGAAGATGTGGACACTGAAAACTCACTGTGAGTATGTGGTAGCGTTTTGTGCTGCAAGGTACCAAACTTGCTAGTGCTTCAAAAAGGATAATAGAAGTTTTAAAACACCAATCGAAACTGTGTTGGTAGTATTGGGCTTTTGTCCACAATAGAACCTTCAAATAAACCTTTGGGCAAGCCTGTTTGCTGTATTACAAATAGTGGCAAGTTGTTTCCAATGTATACTCTTAAATGACTTACATGTATTCTGTTTCAAGGTTGTTCACTGGACCAGCTGTTGTCAATGCGTATTACAGTCCAAACAGAAACGGAATGTGTAAGCTATGTTCTTTGAATCTTACTTACCCACAGTTATTATCTGTTACGAATGGCTGTAATATATTGTCCCCTTTCAACCGATACGTAGTTGGTTATTGACCATATGCACCTCATGAACTGACTATCCCGTCTTGGATGCACCTTGCCCAGTCCATCCATTCAACAGAGCAAACCAATCAATAATTACTCTTGCGAACAAGCAAATTAAATGCAATGCATCATATTAAGAAATTGCAAACTATTTAACCATCTGATGACGTAGTGATTGTTATGCCCACTTACCGACCAGTCATTCACCCAACTGGCACCAACCAATCGGCCTGCCATACATAATCAATTTATACAAGCACCAAACCTATCAACCAGTCATCCATGTAATTCCGACCGACAACGCTCATACCCGCCAGTTTAACGTTATTGAACGTCTTTTCTTCAGTGTTTCCGGCAGGCATCCTCCAACCACCTTTCTACCATAAAGATCTTCCGTGGTAAGTGTTTACCATTTAGGCTTTCCAACATTATGAGTGTGTTATTAATAGCTCCCTCTAAGAAATCAAGCATGTACAGTTAATCTTGAAAACTCAAAATTATCTTAGAAATAGTTGTATTGTAAAGTTTTCTTGTCACTGATCATCATCATCATAACCAACCAATTTCAAAGCAAGAGTAAAAAAGGTACCGTGTCTGTGCAGTTTGTCCCATTTGGGATTCCAGACCCAACTCGGGAGTTGGGTCGCCAGAAATTTATTGGCCATTATAACTGGAGAATATTCACATTTTTCTGTTCAGGTATTCCATTTACGGCGGTATCGGTGTGATCATTGGACACGAGATAACGCATGGTTTCGATAACAATGGTGAGCCAGTCAAAGGCGACGGAAGATTGTGGATGTGGATACATCACGGGAAACATCCGAAATTCGAAGCATACTTTAGGAGCCTTTATTTTGCTTCCGGGAGTTGCAGTCTTCCCCACTCAAATAATCAAAACAAAAAGGGATACCCAGGGTTTTTTGTTCATTAGTTGAGTATGTTAACTAATACTTTTCTCTTTAAACCATACCAAATTTGAGTAGCACATTGATGAAAGTAATTACACAGTTCCGAAGGAAACATTTGCTCTATTACTCAATAAGAGAATGCTTTCAAGGTCTAATTCAAAATTTCGGATATTTCTTGTTTTCGTCACAGGAAGACAATTCGACAAAGACGGCAAATTTAGGCAGTGGTGGACTCAGGAATCCATTGATAATTTCAAAGAGAAAGCCCAGTGCATTATCGATCAATACTCTGGCTTTGTTATGCCAGAAAATGGAAGACACGTAAGCTTTGCCTCGTGAATTCTCTTTTCCCATTATTTCCAATGGCATTCCATTTTGCGAAATTATGCCTGCACTTTCTACTGAATCCTTCAGTTAAAACAAGAAAATACCTTATGTTTTTCCCCCTTTTCAGAAAAGCGCGATATCTTCTAAATCCTGAGGAAAATCAATAATAAACTTACGCTTCTCTGCTATTTTTCAGCTAAACGGAACCCAAACGCAAGGTGAAAACATTGCTGACAACGGAGGTCTCAGAGAGTCGTACAAGGTATCACGACGAACGAACACTATACATTAACATTATCAATTATACACTACCTCCACAAATCCCTGTCACCTTATACGTGGACTGTTGATCACATGTCATTCAATTATCCATCTTATTCAACAGTACATGTTGTATAGAACTTCATTTCATTTGACTGCATGGTTCCCCGGCACCCCATTTCATATGTTCCCTCCCATTGACAAAGTGGACAAACCTGTCTAATATTGCTCGGTACTACATGTGGGTACGTGCTTTGAACAATTTTTTTTTGTAAAAGCAGGACCTATTCTTACTAACAGAGGAAGATTTGTACTTGGACTCTTTAGTGTATGAAAATCAAGACAAAATCTTATCTGTTTCTTGCCACAGCTTTTTTAAAAATAATTTTTGTTTGTTTGAAACTTTACGAAATGAAGGTTTGGTACGCAGGCATTGTTGTACTTCATTTCAATAATGTACAAGAACGATTTCAGGTCATAGCGGACGTGCCGTTTCTTGGTCCGTGGTTTTATAAAGGCCGCGCAGTCTAATTTTAATACCTTTTTATTTTTTCATTTATTTATTTTTTGATTTTTTAATTTTGTTTATAATATCATTTTTCATAATATTCTCAGCAAGTGTAACCAACACCGTAGATTGCGAGAACGTGGCCTTTATTGCCGAAAACACCACATAGACATTGTTGATGTTGCATGTTTTTACAGAAGGGTAGTTGAGTACCTCAGGGCAACTTTGTGGTTACCAGTGCATTTACCTTACATGAGATCTCTTCAGAAAGGCCTCCGGGTAAGCTGAGAAACGATGCACCATCTTTTGGGATTACTAGACCTAGAGGGAGTCGAGCAAAGAAGGCGACGGCAGCTACAGAGAAGGACATACAACGAAAGAAGCCCAAACTTTGTCGTCCTGTCATCATGTACATTTCCACCATTGCTGTTACAATGGAGTTAAAGTTTATAATCTTCTCTTTTCCAAAGGCCTACAGGGACAACATTCCGAAGCAGCCTCGGCTTCCTGGCATTGATTTCACCGATGAGCAGATGTTCTTCCTTTCATTTTCTCAGGTAAAGCAAAGACGTTCAAGTGATATTTATACGACGTTGCCTTATTTTGTCAAAGACAATCCTCAACTGGAGCATATATTTACACGAGAACGACATAAGGTCCTATGACGTCATGCCTGTCGATTTGCAGTGGGGAAAATAAATATCGGAAAATCTTTTCCAAACTTTCCCCATACTCAAGTTTACGAAGGGTGACAAAAAGGAAATCAAATCACGGTGCAAATCCAGAAACCTTTTTACGCTTTTCTTAAATCTAAGATCTGGTGCAGTGTGTTAAAACCAGAAGGTGCGGATGGGTACATTGACTATGAACGCCACTGTCCAGGCCGATACAGGTTTGTTATTAAATGTCTCCGCCATTATTCCTAGCAATCGCTTCAATACAGGCAATTCGCAACAGTGCGCCTCCAAGAGTTTGCAACGCCTTGGCCAATTACGGTGCTCGAAATCTGTCGATTCATTGCGCGTGTCGAAACGCCCATATTATACAAACATAATATACACTAATTTTTGAGAATCAACCAAATAAGAAGAAAAAGTAATATGGATGGATCCAACTTTTCATTCAAGTAAAACTGTTTCCTTTCCTAGCATTTCATTTGTAGTTAGTTGACGTTTTTTAAATTTTCAGAGTCATTGGTTCACTGCAGAACAACGAGGCGTTTAACGCTGCATTCAACTGTCCTGCGGGAAGCTACATGAACCCAGACGTCAAATGCAAAGTCTGGTATTAAGTTAATTCGGACAAAGTAAGTGCACAAATGTGACTCTAAGATATTAAAACGTATATCATAATCATTCGAGAATCGATTTCTGACATTTTTAAGGTGTCAGTTATGCCTTTAACTGCAACAATAAAACAAACATAAAAGCGGATTCTTTATTACTCGTTAGCTACCACATGTATAATCTCGTGATACAAGTATTAGAACTATTTGAATTTCACTCTTTTCATGCCCACTGATTACTTTGTACTGTTCAGTGGTAAAAATTTTATAATCACAATGTCGCTTTGTAATAACTATTGCTTCGTGTGTACTATAAAAAGAGTGCGGTATCTCTGATTTTTCTACATATACTACAAGGTAAAACTTTGGCCTACAGGAAGCTTTCGTGATTATGGGCAATGAAAGCTATAACATTCATACTGTGATTCATTCATATATATTGTGTAATCAGCCTAGTTTTCGAAGATTGGGCCACATGTTTTGTTTTCAAGTACTCAGATATGATGTTTGAGTAATTTTAGGAGATTGGATAGTATAAATGCTTTGCCGAATGTGAAATCGCACCAGTTGATTGTAAGTAAAACACTCTTGTGACGTCATCTTATTCGGTTAAGGGTTGATTTTTTTTTAAATTCTGACGAATCAAACAGACTTGATAGACACAGAAATGCTGTGACATTGAATGAATACAAATTCAAGTACAATGAGAAACGCTCTTATTAGTAAAATGCCCCATTTAAGTTCTACGAGTTGATATTCTCTCCAAACTTTTTCGATTAGCCGCGCTAATATTGTCGTTTCATGTCCAGTAGTGGTTACAGATTTCCGTTTAAAGCAAAACTCTCCTTTCATTTCAGTTAATAGTTTTATGTGTCTTGTTTATTTGATACATATCTCCCCCAATTTTATTTTTATTTTATCATTTTTAAAAATTTATACTCGTATGTTAATTTGTAACAGACAATATTCATTGCCTTTAGTATTTCTCTTTTTCATCATTTTTCATTATCTTGATCAATTTTGGATAAACGAATAAAGTGTAGTGAGACTAGTTTCAGCAATGGGAAAGAAAAGAAAAAAAAGCTATCGAATTGGTAACCGCCGCTTGTGTAAGTCATTGAGCAAGCTCTTGCGCCAGGCATCGATTTAATACCCACAGTGCTCTGCGCGTCGATCGTTCAGCTGTGACCCTGTATGACGTATTTCCTTCACTAAAATCTGTGCCAGGCCATCAGCCCATTCATGCACCCTGTTCGGTAGACTGGTTCCTATCCTGAACGTACATGTAGTCTACAGACATCTTACAGACGTCCTCCTAACGAAGGGACCGGTAGCGGGCAATGAACCTGGCAGAATCCTTCACATATTTCCTTCACTTAAATCTGTGCAACGCCATCACTGACGAGCCAACCAGTTCAATGTTAATGAGGGAACGATGCCTGCGCAACGCACAGCTGCTAAAATATTTTGCTTTTTCTTCTTTGTTACAGAAAATAACTTCACCATAAATTGTTTATTTACCCACTTTATTTACCTACTTTTATCACAATAACCACTGATTTGTAACAAATTGCCAGTGAAAAGTCATTGAAAAATTAATGACAAAATTGTGATCGACAGACGCTTAGCAAAGATATGTGCTTGTGTTTAATTTGCCTCCGCGCTGAAACATAGTTCATGTTAAAGTAGTGTTATTGGCCTGACAAAACCCTACATTTTCAGTATCCTTATCGGACATCGACAGGGCTAGCCGCACACGGTAAACCTCAGCTAGCTACCGGTCCCTAAGGTTGCAGGTCCAAAAGTGCCTGCGCGGATCAAATCACGATTTGTACACTTTCAAATTCTCTGCTATGAGAGCCTTTGTGGCATGTGGACTGGGTGGTTTGTTAAAAAGTGGATGAAATGCAGGGGCAGGACTGTCAACTTGTATTTCTGAAAGTATCAGACCGAACGGGGCCCTCCAAACTGCTCTATTTTGCCATGGAGTGTAGGTATCAATTTCCAAATGGCAATGGGCCCCCTGACTGTTTTTAGGGGTGATTGTCTCGGGAGAGAAATATCTCCAAAAGTCAAAAGCCACTGAAAGTCGAAAGGAATATGAAAGATGAGGAAGTGAGTTTTAATTTGATATGTGTCCTGAACACCTGTGAAACTTGTATTTTCCGGATTTTTTGAAGTGGGGGATATTTATCACTGTTGTCTATGGCAACTGATTTACTGGTCTGGACCCATATATGATCAGGACGGGGACCAGTCCACCTGTTCTGGCGCGTGGCGACGAGCGAACGGGCTGGTACGCATAAAAAGAGGGATCTCTGACAATGAATCGCATAAGTTATGAGCCATAGTAATTGCACAGACAGTAGGCTTGTCGGCTCGCAGCACTGCGAACGGCGTCTTGGACCAAAGACTACTATGAATTGAGGCCTTCCTCTCCCCTGCACTTAAGAATGATGCATCCTCCTAAGGAGGCATTGGTTTCGCCCGAAACTGAGGTAAGAATCCATTCTTGGGTTGAATAACTCTCATCTTCAAGCATAATAACGAAAAAAGAGAAATCTGAACTCGAAGAACTCGACTAGCACAGAACCGTGATTCCACGTCCAGTGTTCGAGTGCTGTTTACAACGTAGAAGGTGGCATCCCACGACGACAGTTTAATACTGTGGTGAAGGTTCTACACATGAACCTGTCTGCTGAAACTGCCTGAGGCGACATGTTCTGAGCCATGACTGACTTTTAGCAGACAACTTACTTGTCTGTCTAAAGATTGTTCCAGTTCGCTTTACTCACTAGGTTGGGTTATGGGAATATAAATCCAATGTGATTATTCAGACTATGGTGATGAAAAGGGGGCCAGCTTAACAAGAGTAATACAAGACTGCCCGCAGAGCTTTGGAAAAAGGCAGTGAAGTCGGACAATAGTCTTTTTCAGGCAGATAAGATGAGTTCATTTCGTTGTTTTGTTGCTGCCCATGGGACAAGACAGTGTGGAATCTAAATCGAGGCGGGGCGTGTCACGCTGAGGGGCTACCAAAGATGGATCGAAAAACAATTTTTTTTTTCATGTAACCTTTTGTGACCTGCACGTGGGGTACACTTCATTTTGAGGTTGTTTACACACTTTTGGACAGACAGACACCGAAAAAACAAGATTTTCTCTCATTAGCCATCCCCCGCATCCGCTCTTTCGTACAAAAGAAGGCCTATTCAATCTCCCCAATTTAAATGACAGACGCATGTGTACTTTTTGCCATCTGGCAAAGGCCTACTCGTGTCACCAGGCTTCATGCAGCAGGTGGGGTTGGAAGAACACCAACCCCGTGCCATTGCCTGTGGCGACTTGTTTTTTTGCGCAGCACTTTGGCTGGGAGCGTTGGCATCACAGTGTCCTCATAAGAGGGAAATACGAGACACTGGAACCCACGAAGCAAATCTTTCCTGGAGGCCATCACGTAAAGTAATTGTATAAACGTGCAAGGTTGCGTGTCAAACAGCGTCGAAAGTGTGCGACAGCCGAATTGGTACTTGTGTATGCGCATATAATATGTGTTGGTTTTTGCGTGTGCTTTCGGCGTTGCTCTAGGATAACATAAAATAGCAGCCGGAAAATGGACAGATTGTACAAATGAAAGAAACGAAATCTACAAGTAAAAGAAAAAGAAAGATGAGTATCAATGCTATACTGTATGTGTATATGTGTACAATCACAATTGCTTTGTATAGGAGTTCATCGTATACGATGCACCATGGCATTTCGGCTCATAACTGTCCAAAATTGACGCGTTTCTGAATTTGAAAGGCCCATTCTGGTACAGAAAAAAACTAACGATCTTGACAATCTTGCGGGATTTCTCTCATTTCCTTATTCTTTTACTAATACTGACAAAATGCAACAACGATCCATCAAAGCACAAAGATAAAGGAAAGAAGAAACTCCAAGTTTTAAATGTGTTGCGGCTCACCGTTGTTATGCCATGTATATCGCGCGCGCCGCATTTGTGAGTGCATGCTACGCGCTCTCTTAGGTGAAAGTGAAGAAATGCACTCTTAACTATTTTGTCTTTGTGCAGGTTTTTTTAATTTCAGGTTATTTGGGCCAATGACACAAAGTCATTTTTTTTAGAACAGCCGGTAAGGGGAAAAGGGGGGGGGGTCGGGGAACAATGCCTTGGCTGTGCTTCCATAGGGAATTGTACAAAGACTCCTTCAATAAGATTGACTGCGTTATGTAGCAGCTGATCCGCTGATCTCAAGGTCACAAGAGATCATTTGCTGCAGCACGTGTTTCTTGCATTACGGGTGTTGTAAGTACAACTTTCATCGGAGGAACTCTATCGCAACTATTACTTGGAATTACTAACGTTAGATATAGACATTGCACCTCAGTAGTGACAAAACGAGTGTTTGTGCCCATTCCGTGTCAATTTCCTCAGACTAAGTTAGAAAGCTGTTATCATGTCACGTTATCCAAAATAGACTTCCGTGGGTATTCCCTTTAACTTGCGGGAACTGTCTATTGTTTCAAAACCGTCCTCAGCCATCATGAATAAAAGTTATTTCAGCGATGCTAACTGTTTGTGAACTACACAATAGCATACGGCATCAAAGGAACACATTTGTCAATCTGGAGGACATGGATGAAGCTTAAGAGAATGAACATATTTACTGGGTCCAGTAGATATCGTCAGAACGTCAGTCGATTTTTTTTACATGAGGTGCAGTACACAAGAGCAATCCGTAAGCCCCGCTCATTAGAGGCACGAAGTGTTCTACAATGATAAACTATGTCTCTCAGCCGCGCGCATCTTTAATACGCGCTTGCACGTATGTTGGACTTTTGTAAACGTGTGTAGGACATAAAACACTGCTGTGATTGGTCGAGGCCTGATGGTCAGGTCTATTCATATTCACATTTTAAAACATTCTCATTCGTGGTAATTGTTATGTTCTTACGTGTAGTGTTTGGCGTGTTGTTGAAACATTTGGTTTTATTGTACATTTTGAAGCGTATGTTTTTTGAGTAATAAACTCGACATTTCTTTCCTGTGTTAAACCAAACTGGTTACTGCAAATATTCTTTAATGTGTTGATGGTTGTTATGAAAATCAGAAAAAGACCTTACTCCATTTTTTTTTTGTGTAAAGATTTGAGCCGCAGAAAAATGTAATGTACGTTATTTATGACGGCTTCTTTTCATTTTAACGAGAAAACTAGGCTTGAAGACAAAACAGCTTTCTTTGTACTCAAGTGAGTTCCGTGAGTTCACGGAAATTGGTATTCAATACTTCATCATTCACAGAAAGACAATAGAATGCTACAATCATGGTGTACCTTATATGAAATATGTCGGTGGCAGCCTGTTGAAATGATCGAAGTGATATCGTTTGGGGATTTTTTGTGATACAAGTGTGGAAACACCCGAGAAGACCTACACCGACGACCCCTGGGGACAAAAGTTATACGCCTTAGGTCTTCAACATGAGACAAAAACTAAAAACAGACTAACGTAATCCAGCGTGTATATAATTCCTGCCCTGCATGTCCCTGTTAAAGGTCGTCGCTAGCCGTGTAGGCCTACATTTCTCAAAGATCTTTCCATTGAAAACTGCCTGGTTTCAAATTTAACTCAATTAATGTAAAAAATCCTTTTCATGTCGATCCAAACTGGATCGTGTAAAAATTTATGGCTAAACTCCCCGCATGTTTACAAACGGTATTCAAAAATAGCCTCAGATAGCCTTTAGTAATGCGTTAAATGTATTATTAATAAAACACAAACCATGTGTAGATCGGGAAAGGATTTGAACCCGGACCGCAGAGGAGAGAAGCACTATAGTATACGCCAACTTGACTCCCCAAGTCAGGTTGGCGTAGTGTCTGAAATGTTTCACAATCCTTAATTTCTAATAAACGTATAAAAAAACGAAACTCCTTCATTTGTGCTTATTTATAACATTATGAGGAGTGACTGGCCATCCTTTCAAAAAATGAGGCTAGGCAACTGTTTCCATCTCTCACCTCAACGGCTAGGGTTCATTTTCACTCCGTCGTTCATTATAGATGGATCGAGTCACACAGGATAGCCGAACTGATTCTAACGCCCAGCTGGTTGTGGGGGTTGGTGTGACTTCCAAGAGGCTCTGCAAGAACCTTCTGATTTTGACAGGTATACTGGCGACAGCAACCGTCGCCCTGACAGTCACCACCGGTGAGTCGTCGTAATAACGGTAGCTTAGCCAACTTAGCCAATTCTAAACCATATCTTGAATTCCATCTTTGGAGATTCTTTATGAACATTGGTCCATTTGTCTGTGAGAAGGACAATACATTCTACCCCAGGGGGTTAAATTGAGGTGTCTCGCCGCATTGAAGAACCTCAGATAATTTCAATACCACTTGAAGCCCCCGTCAAAGACGAACCTGAGTTTGGAAATGGCTGATTCATAGTCTTTGGGGATCACTATAGAAGTTTATTCATCTGACTTTGGTCATTTTTTACCAACACACCGAACTTTGTCAACATCCTATAATGTTCGAACGCGTTTTTCATTTTCCACGGACCACTGATGTCTGAATTTTGTTTGGTACAAAGTATTTTTCTGCTGACTCTTTTTTTTTTTACAGTTGTGTTCGTCGTGCAGAGGAACAACATCGCAAACGAATTGAATGAGTTGACAGACACTCCAATTTGCACCACAAAGCAGTGCTATGAATCCGGTATACAGACATAATTTAGATTACATACAAAGTTAGCCTTTTCAGTGAAACTTAATTAGCCGATACTTCCAATGCATTGTTATAATCCCGGTTTTGCATGTATGATCTATTTTGATGTTGATATTTTCTTCCCGATTTTCCTATTAAGTGTCTCCTAGCTATAATCCTCGCTATAACTCTCATGTTTTCAACCACTGGCTCTGGGTAGTTTCAGTTTTAGATCTGAAAAGAAGCCCTTGGACATTAACTCGGCGCAGAGGTTTTGGACCTTGGAAGGCATTCGTAAAAACAAAAAAAAATTACCAACCAACCGACCGACCGACCAACCAACCAACCAACCAACCAAACCAAACCAAACCAAACCCACACAAACAACTCCCTCCCCAAAAGCTATGGAGCCAGATACATGTATTACTTTAAGGATTCCAGGTCGAGTTTCGGGGTACGTATAAAAAAATAAGTTAAACTTTGTGTACTGATTCAGTTCTTGGCAGAAATTTACAGAGAACCTTTTAACGAACATACATGTTGGCTTGAGGTCATGCATTAAAGCCCGATTAACGTGCTTCTTTAATGGACTCAGAATGTTCATTTTCATGCAGTACTCACAAAGTTTTTCTTTATTTGTTCAGCTTACGTTTACTTGAGCAGTATGGATCCGAACATGAATCCCTGTGACAATTTTTTCGAATACGCTTGCGGTGGCTGGAACGAGCGCTACACAGTTCCAGACGACCTGACCAGTTTCTCTGTCTTTGATCTAGTCGAAGACAATCTTGAAAGCAAACTGAAAGGTGAGTAGCTGTGGAACAGTTCACCAATGGGACAACGTACTCTCGATTCAATACGGGCGTTTCACAATAGTGCGCTTCCAAGAGTTTACAACGCGTTGGCCAATCACAATGCGCGAAATCTGTCAACCCAATGCGCGTTTGGAAATAATCGACAACGGCCGTTTTCCAATACTCAACTTCGGCTCCGTCTCAAGCGTCAACTGTTTTTTACTACCTGACTTCGAAGCTGTAAGCGGCTTAATTGGTCTAATAGTGCCACAAAACATCAAATGAGATGCAAGAGAACCAAAAACTTACAGTAATTCAATTTAATGTAAACGCTTCAGGCCCAAAATCGGGGATTGGTTTTGGGGATGAAGCCCGAGACGGAGACGAAGTTAAGTATTGGAAAACGGCCCATTTCTGCACGTTGTGAATGGCCAACCCGTTGCAAACTCTTGGAGGCGCACTATTTTGAATCGCCCGTTGGTAACAGTTATTGTAGGTAGGTGCATTTTTGGTGACCAAGTTCATATTTTTCGCTTTTTACACTATTTTCATCGTTGGTACTGTCATCTCCGCTCTCAATGTCATTAACATTCACACAGCAGGTGTCATAATCAGCCATAATTAATCGGGCATTGCTATCAACGTTTAAGCCAGATTGCTGTCGTAGCAATTACCATGGATATTTAATATTGTTACTGCCGCTGTACCTATTGAAGCAGTGTTTGGGAGTCCGAACTTGTTTGTATAACCTTCCATCACTTCAGTCCCATTGGTAATTTACGATTTCAATTTTTATGAAATTGAGTTTTGTTTAAACAGTCTGGTATGTAAAAACTAAATAAACATTGCTATTGATGTCAAAAGCACGGGTTAAAGTCCTCCTCCATATCAGGCAAACTGAAAACGAAAGTCGTCGGGAGCATCCAATAGAAGCGTGTTTTGATGACGTCACACTACGGCTCTACAATTATATGACTGAATCATTATTTCGGGGCGAACAATGAGAGAGATTTGCTTATCTGTCGACAATGTTGATCAACAATGGATCGTATGATAAGGTTGGACCGTCCCAATTTGAACCGGAGTAAGTTCTGATGAATTTCAGAAAGTTGGCCGTGACCATTTGCGCAGAATGACATCTAACTTACTTTAACCGTTTTTTCTCTATTCTTGTGCTATAAAACTTCTATCACACCTGCAAAGTTAAGAAACTCTGGGTCGAGGAGAGCCGTATTATGACATCATGAAATCGCCAGATTTGTTTGCTACATCGACGCATTTACTTTACTCTGAGCATTCTCCTGCGGAACCGAACTCCCAAAATGACGATTTTTTATAGGCCTAAATGCCACGAGTAGCTGCCACGTTAATCATGATGTGGGTAACAATGACCAATTCCCTATTAAATGACCCTTTTACGTTAAAGAAATTCAATTGTTCTTCAATACTTCACAAGACCAACACAAGACCTCCAGTCTGAATTCAGGGCACAAGCTATTCAAATGAACTGCAACAAAGGCATTGATCCTTTGTCATTGTTCACCCTGTTACTTGTAACTGGTCTTGTCCATGGTCTAGTGCATGGTCTTGTGTCTGGTCTTGTAATGGTCTCGACTACAACACTGCCCTCCATGTGTTAACTTTTTATTCATACCAGTTCTGTTTGAACAAAGCCCGAGTGATGGCGAGCCCGAGTCGTATCACATCGTTAGGAATGACTACAAGTCTTGTCAGGACATGGGTAAGTCACTGCATTCGGTAGCAAATAAGTTTATGGCTACGACAGAAGCTCTACCAGAGCCATGAAGTATGATATGATAGAGAATTTATCTTGCACACAGATCCTAAAGTCTTACCCCACTGATGGTGAACTCCAAGTATAAAGGCCCCTCAATTACCCTTACAGTCTGTTTGACAAGTCGCCTTTCATCTTACTTCCTCATCCCCCAACAGACGCCATCAACGAGCTTGGGGCAAAACCTCTGACTGACCTGCTCACATCGCTCGGCGGTTGGCCTGTCCTCGGAGACAACCCGGCGGGCGGGAACTGGAACCAGTCCGCATTCGACTTTGAGAAGCTGTGGGCCGACATTAGGGGCAAATACGGCGTAGAAATGATCGTTTCCACAGGCGTATCGTCCAATCCCAATGACACAGCCAAGTATAAGCTGGCTGTGAGCTATGAAGGATATGTACTTTTGCGATCTTATTTATTTTTTTTTGGGGGGGGGTGAGAAGTTCTTATTCTTGGCAGCCTAGATGGAGTATTACTGGATAACGCGGGGAAATGCTGGATCTCAAATTAGGACTTTATATGCGTCTTTATCCATTTTATAATTAGCCTGAATACGTATGTTTGAATAGAGGAAAAGCGTATTGTTGTAAACTATTGATTTAATCCTTCGATTATAATCAATGAAAACTATATAGTCTACCAGCTATTGATTTAACCCTTCGATTATAATCAATGATAACTATACAGTCTACAGCTATTTATTTAACCCTTCGATTATAATCTCTGAAAACTATACAGGCTACCATAAAAGTGATTTTTTGTCTCATTGTTGTAGAAATTTCCAATTATTTTTTAGGCATACACACCACGCTTCGTGGTTCCTCGGACCAAGATCGAAAACACACATTTGCGAGAGGTCAAGAGTTTGGTAAGGGGACCCGTTATGGTAGATTTGTCTCCTTTAGAGTTCTCATTCTTTTCATAGTAGGCACATACTTTAATCAAGTTAGTAGTAATTTGCATGGTCTTGAAATATGCCGATTCAAGACGTGTCCACGGTTTCGCACATTGCCATTAGTAAGATTATATAAGGTCCCGCTATTAACTTTATTGGCACCCGGCGTACATACAAGCCTCAGCAGTGACGAAAAAGCCCAACGGGTCAACGTAACTGTCATCATTGGGTGCGTTCGATTATTCAAACGGGAAATAGGTGATAGGGAATAGTGATTGTTGTTGTTGTGTGAGCCGAGTCAAACAAGCGAGGCAGTGGGGATGATTTACTTGTATAAGTAATACCTGGTGCTTATCTCACGCCAAATGCGTGCCGACAAGTATGCCAGTCAGAACTGCGATCTCTCTCGTTAATTCATGGGCTTTCTAGATGTTACATGACACTTTTTCCTCGACAGATTTACCAAAGCGGCGAGCCTGATGACTACGGGGTGAAGATACTCTTGGAAGAGCGGTATTCCAAAGTAAGCCTACTAGGAAGAGCATGGGCGGAGATTTCTTGTCACGTGTGTCTAGAGGGGGGGGGTGATTTCAGCTCAGCGCATAGTCAGTAATTAAAAAAAAATTGGGGGTGGGGGATAATTATATTTCAGGTCAAAAAGTGGGAGGTAACCTCCTTCCCCCGGGATTTCCGCCCATGAAAGAGATGCTTGCGTGGACACCCCTCCCCCAGATGGATCTATTTTTCAACAGGTGTGGTTCTGATAAGAACCAGTGAGTGTGAATTGGACTTTTCGACCAGTTTGCTCCGGTCGTCGTCCTAAGAGATCCATCCGCATGGTGTCCGCGCAAGCCCTTTCCTATGTCTATTGTCCACCATGCACAGCTTCAAATTTTACCTGAGTAAGGCAATTGTTTCCCAAACCGTTTAAACAGTATTTGTTCCAATGTAGGGAGCTAATTGCTATCAAAATTTCATTGGGAAACGAGAGGCCGTGGATAATAATCGATTGGCTTTTTAAGATGGAATTTCAGGCTATTCGTGGTGAAGGACAGCAACAGGTGGAAAGGCTTGCGGTAGCACCGTTCGAAGCAAAGAACTGGAAATATACTCAACGTTTCGGACTGCGTGCTCAATCCGTCGTCAGTCTATATTCCTCCGCATGGTGGTACCGCAAGCCTTTCCACCCGTAGCTTTTTAACGTTAAGTTAGTTTGAGACGGATATTGAAATACAACTGCAGCCCTAGGATCCAAACTTATTGTCGAGGATGCGGCAGAGGGAATTTTTATAAAAGATTTTGAATGTGCCTTAAAGAAAAATAGGCCTGCTATTTCGGTCTTTGTTGGTACTGAATACGGGTGTATGGTACGCACTGACATAGGATATGGTAGTAACTGTTGAAGAATGTGTCGGACACAACCTTTACCCAGCAATACCTTAAAATCAGCGGCTACTTTAAATCGACTTAGGTCTTAACATTATTCATCTTATCACGTTTTCAGAAGAGGCAAGCATACTTTCAGTACCTGGTCGACATTGCTGTGGCACTTGGAGCAAACGAGACAGTTGCAACGCAAGACATGAAGGACCTCATCGAGTTTGAAACAACTATGGCAAATGTATTTATTGTTCCTCGATATAGTACAAGACAGAACCTATACAAAAATATAGTTATATAAGTTTGGCCTTGTATCTTACAAGCTGCAACATTGGGGCCAAAAAGGAAAAACACGATCTACTGTGTTACAGTACTTAAAAGCCTTGTGCATGGAGATGATGAGCTAAAAATTATATAGAATGTTTTGAAGTTACTTTTTTGGCTACGACGGTACTTGGAACGATAGGCATTGTGTATGTGGTCACTTTCATCACAATATGAATGGGCCATTGGTGATAGTCTTACAAACTGCAACATTGGGGCTTAATAATGCTTTACAGTACGTGAAGGCATTGTGCTCAGAGATGCCTGAGCTTTGCAGTCATTTTTCTTTTAATGAAGAGAAGGTATTTTGCGCAATGGGCAGTTCATGTAGTCACGTCCATCACTTTATGAATGGACCATTCGTGCCGGTAGTTAGCACCAGCACTAAATTTGAATTCCATTTTGTGTTACTGTTTCTACAGTTCAGTACTCTACATCCAGACGAGAGCCGGGTCGAAACTACTCTAGGAGAAATCGGACTGGATGAGGTATAGCTACCCACCAAAACTTTGAATCTGTTGCCAAGTTGGCCTTTAATTCATGAGAAAAATCAGTAGATACATTGGCCAAGCCATACCGGAATGACTCAAGTAATATTTAGGTCAGGCTATAGTGGCTTAATCGCCAAATTCTTCAGAAATGTGTTTTGCATATTTGAAATTCGACCTAGCTGAACCTATCTAAATTCGTAGAAAACTATGATTTGTATTCTAGATCGACTGGGTGCGCTTTTACGATCTGATGTTGCCAGCAAGTGTCAAACCTGGTGTTTCTGTGGACGAACCCATCGTCAATAACAAACCTAGCTACATTTCCAACGTCACATTGTGGCTCGTAAATCAAGACGCAAGGTGGGAGGACTAAAATGAATTCACAATATGAAAAATGCACCCACGTAATGTCGTGTCACCACTTTACCAACCTGGTTTATCAACGAAAGCTAATTACTATTATATTTTTATAACGGAGTGATTCATACCACCGTTATCGTATGCATAATTAATCTTAAGCAATAAAGCGTTACATGCACTTAACTAAACTTAACACTATCAATAATTATCTACTCTTTTAGAGTCAAGGCCAACTACATGATATGGCGGCTTGTTAGCCAAATGATTCCCTTCATGAACGAGACGTTCCTGGCCATCCAACAGAAACACCAGGAGACTGTCGACGGCACCACTGCTCCAACAGCCCGCTGGAAGACGTGCGTCTCCAACGCCAATGACCACTACAAGTTTATCAGCGGCAGGATGTACGTGGATAATTACTTTCCTGGGGACGCAAAGCAGAAGGTACGGAATAACAGATATCCCGGGGGAGGGGGATATCCCCCCCACACTCTTTTTGTCCTGGGGTATTAACAGTGTAATCACCCCGCCCATTTTTCAAGTCACTGTGCGCACCCCTGGCCTGCACCACCGGCATTTGCCAGCGTTACGATCTTACCTGATATGGAGGCGATGCTGAGCTTACAGAAATTATCGCCCCCCCCCACACACATGACAAGAAATCTGTGGTCATGGTAATAAATGTACAGCAATAACGTACAACAGTTCTTAGACTAAAAGTTATGGCTTACTCTAAGGCTGAAATAAATCTCTTTAGAGGCCTACAGAAGACCTACATGCAGTCAACTGACGTACTGATGTCAGTTTACAATGACTCTCGAGGCCATCACATGCAACTTGTGATCTGGAAAAGAAAACTATATTTGTAGCAGTACATGGATGTACATATGTTTCCTTGTAATTTTAACTTAAGACATTTCTTTTATTAAAATTTTGTTTTGGAAGGCCCTAGATATGATTCGCAATCTGCGGACGGCTTTCAAGTCCATGCTGACCACGAATGACTGGCTCCAAGAGGAAGATAAGCCCAAAGCTGCTGAAAAGGTTCGTGCAAATGTCATAAACGTCAGGTCAGTGGTCAAAGTTTTGCATGAAAATCGAACACCGATCCCTGAACCTAAATAGCTTTGCAACAAATGTATTCATTTCAATTTTAGTCACCTATTTATATAAATTACTAAGGTAAGTCTTTGTGTGACACATAAAGCAATGTATTATACAAAAATCTAGATCCCTGTAATCAGTTGGAAAAACGAAAGTCGATTTGATATCAGAAATACTGTCAGGATGGTGCTGTAAACACTAGAATGCCATACCTTACACTTGAAAAGTCAGACTAGTTGCTGTTCAGAAACATCAAAGGTATGACTACTTAACTTTCCACTGATCGTATTTGTCTCAGTTCGATGTATTGTACAGACCTATAGCATCTGCAAATTGTTAACCTTTCCTTTGACCTTCAGGCAGATGTGATGACCTTTGAAATTGGCTACCCGGAGTGGATAAAGGACAACGCTAAACTTGACGAGGAGTACGCTGGTGTATGTAGGACATAATCATGATATCGTGACATATGCTAAGAGAACATCCATATCGAATAACAGCGTTGTAGTATCCATATGTTATTTGTCATTACTTTACGTACGGCGATAGAATCCCTTGAGAAGTGGTCAAGGATATCAACTTTAATATCTAAAGCCTATGATTCGGCAAGAGTTCTGATACATATATCCCAGGAAAAATGCTTCTCTGAAAACAGTGTTCTGTATGCTCTTCTTTACTTAAAACACCATGCAGTATCACGATGTGAGAGCACTATACCTGCAACTTCTTGAGACAAATAATTACAATGCAGGGCATGGTCATTAAGGTAATAAAGCATTGTATAGACAATATCTTGATTTCCTAGCTAACTACCGTGGACGACAAGTATTTCCAAAACAACCTGAAGTACCGTGAATGGAATTCCCAGGCCCGATTGGCACTCCTACGGGAGGATGTGGACACTGAAACCTCACTGTGAGCATGTGGTACCATTTTGCAAGGAATAAGATTTGTCAGTGTTTAAAAAAGGACAAGAGTAATCGCTAAATAAAAAACACATGAGAATATGTTGCAAGGAAACTTGAACGCCTCTTTAACGTGCCTTGGACAAGCCTGTTTGCGTAGGCTACGAGCACTTCAAAGTTGTTTCTGGTATTAAACACTCGATTGTATTCTGTTTCAAGGTGGCAGGTTGGACTAGCTGTTGTCAATGCTTTCTACTATCTCGGCAAAAATGGAATGAGTAAGCTGTGTTCTTTGAATCTCATTAATAAATCTCTGCCATCCTCTGCACAAGCCATTATCATGGCAAAAAGCTTTAACCGATCGATCAGGAAATGCGATTCAACACCAACGAGCTGTTTATTGGCCAATACCTAAAACCTGCGAAATTGCAAAGTAATATAGCTGTGTAACCAGGTCGGTCACGTATCTAGCAGTTATTGTCATACCCACTTACCAACTGGCCATTCACTCCACTGTCACCAACTGTCCTGCCCTGCCATACATTTAAACAATTCAAACAAGCACCAAATCTACCAGCCAGTCATCCGACTCACAACGCTGATACCCACCAATTTCACGTTCTTGAACGTCTGTTTTCTAGTATTTCCGGCAGGCATCCTCCAACCACCTTTCTACCATAAGGATCTTCCCTGGTGAGTTCTACCATCTGGGCCTTCCAACAATATGAGTTTGTTATTTGTTACCATGCAGGAATCTTTTGGAACTGACGTCTGTAAATCTGTTATCAACTTGGCCAAAACAATGGAAAAACAACAACAATAAAGCTTGGAATCCAAGTTGCCATGCATTTTCAAGTTGCTGGAATGTGTTGTATTGTTTCTGCAGTGTTGGCCCCATGGAGCTGGGGTAAACTCCATCAAGAACTCGGCTGTAACAGGCCTGATTTTTTTTAAATCTAGAATGCATGTACAAAAACCTTCTTAACATTACAAATGATAAATTTGAACTCAATCACACGTTACGGTCATTGAATTAATGGCTAATTGCGCGCCAGTATGCGTGCATTCAGCACCGCAGTGGAAAAAAGTATACATTTTTGGCTGAGTGAGAATTATGTGTTCGATTTTTGCCAATTTGGTGTCCAAATGACTGCAAAGAGCTAATCTTAAAACTCTTAAAGTCTCAGCTCCTCAAAAATTTGCACTTAAGCGATATTGGAAAACAGTCGAGGGGGGATATTACGCCTTCGACTTTTTTTAAGGTTACAGAATTTATCGATACGACTTCTGTAAATCTGAAAGTGTAATCAAGGCTGTTGAGCAAAATTACTGTAAAAAAACTTCAGAAGCCTACTATCCAAGTCTAATACCCAGCATCTTACTTATTTCTACGCGAATGCCAAAGAATGACAAAGTGACGCCAGGATGCCTACCCAGTTAATTTATTCACTCAACTTCGCGTAAAGTGAAGTTGCTGAAACTGATATTAAAATTAAAGTGAATGTTTTTGAGTAAAAGTCTAAACACGAATACACATGAATTAAATCCCAGTAGACACAAAGTACAATTTAAATGTTCATAATAAATATGTTTATAATAAATACACAGGTATCCATATAAATCTAGGAAACTGACAATCACTAGGTGCTATGAGGATGATAAGCTGTGGTATCAAAGCAAATATAATGATGTCTTCCACTGTCATTTCCAAATTACATAAGTGTCAATATGGAAGAATATAAACCTGATAAGGTATAGAAAGTTTACCAAGGCTTACAGAGGTGTTCTGGTGCTAAAACATCAAATTAACGAGACTAAACGCCAGGAAACGTATCTAATGCAACTGGCAAATGGTAATCCAAAATACAAGCGGTTAGGTGGACAAGCATCCATGTGGAAATGCTCCGAAACGTGATAGAATAAGTAAGCAAATATTAAATGGATCACGCAGTAATATTGCAAATCCAACTTCTTATAACACTCAATTGTCTCTAAGCCGATAAAAGACTTTACACCACCGCGAAATGAGAGTGAAACATACAATCTTCACAGCTTTCGGTGACACAACGAAGATCGTGAAGCGGTTGATGAAATTTCCTGGACTGGATATTCAGTATGCGAATGTGATAAAGGCTTGTTGCGACACCGTTGGATTAAAAACTCCTTTTAACCTGGAATTCTATACGTAAATTGTGTGATGATTATTTTAAGAGAATAAAGAAACATACTACCTAGCTTTATACTATGCAAATTAAACTGATGGGAAGGGCTCAAAGAAATTAATTTTTTTTGGCCACGATAACACAGCGTTTTCCAAATTTTCTGTTTAGGTATTCCAATTACGGCGGTATAGGTAGCGTCATTGGACACGAGATCACACATGGTTTTGATAACGATGGTGAGTTATCGCCATGCAAGGCGAAAGAAGATTATGGATGTCTGAATAAATCACGGGTAAAACGTCCGAATTCGAAGCATACGTGAGCTTTATGTTGCTTCTGGGAGTCATTTCCTTCTTCACTAATATACTAAAAGGGGAAAGAGATACTTGTTAAATTATGCTTTTCTTATAAACCATTTTTAAATTTTAGTAATACATTGGCGTAATTACAACGCACTTTCGCAGGAACTGATTCTATATATGCATGATTAATTAACGGGAGAATGCTCCGGAGGACTCATGCAAAATTTCGTGTCTTTCTTGTTCTTGTTACAGGAAGAATGTTCGACAAAGACGGCATCCTTAGGCAGTGGTGGACTCAGGAATCCATTGACAATTTCAAAGAGAAAGCCCAGTGCATGATCGATCAATACTCCGGCTTTGTTATGCCAGAAAATGGCAGACACGTAAGCTTTGAATTGTGGATTATCTTTCCCGGTTTTTTTTCCAATTGCATTCCATTTTGCGAAATTATGCCTGCCCATCAAGACCCTCTTTGCCATGACAAAACAGCCTCTTTGTTATCCAATGATTTGAATGAGAGCGACAGTTTCTGCACCTAGGAGAAAAAATTAGTAAAAAGACGCAAATCTGCTACTTTTTACAGCTAAACGGTACAAAAACGCAAGGTGAAAACATCGCTGACGCCGGAGGACTCAGAGAGGCGTATAAGGTATCACCACAAATGCACAGCACACACATACATGTACATCAACATTACATGTATAATTTCAAAGCCCAAAGGTATCAATCATGTTTTTTTTTAATTTTGTCGCATTTATATATCTTTTCTTTTCGAAAGGCCTACATGGACAACATTCCTAAAGAGCCTCGACTTCCTGGTGTTGATTTCACCGAGGAGCAGATGTTCTTCCTTTCATATTCTCAGGTAAAGCAAAGACTTTCACGTACTACTGTACGACAATGTTTTACTGTTTTGAATCCTAAATTGAAGGAGAAGACCCTTCCAGATCTGAAAAGATCTTGTGACGCCATGCATGCTTGTCGGTTGGCAGCGGGACAAACAGCTGCCGAATCGTCTTTCCAATACTTAGCCCACGCTCAACTGTAGCGTGCCGAATCAAAAACTATGCATGCGGTGAATATAGAAGACTGTTCGATTTTCCACATAAATGGCGCTTAAAAAAGAAACAGGTTGGCAATATGCATTTATATGAAGTATTTGAAAGGTCTCGAAAAGGAAATCAGGAAACAGAAACGTTTTCCTCTTTTCTTTAAGCTCTCGTGCAGTGTGTTCAAACCTGAAGGTGTGGATTACTACATCGACTTTGGAGTGCACAGTCCCGACCGATACAGGTTGTTTAATGTCTCCTACGTGATTCTCAGCAATCGAGTCAATTATCCAAACGTTATACAATAATTTTTGCGAGTAAATGAATACAAGGAAAGTAACATGAAGGGACCAAATGTTTTAACTCGGCAAGTGCTGTGTCCTCTCTTGCCAAGCCAGTTACTAGTGTGCTTATAACAAGCAATCTGTTTAATTCTTGTAGAGTCATTGGTCCACTGCAGAACAACGAAGCGTTTCACGCTGCATTCAACTGCCCTGCGGGAAGCTACATGAACCCAGACGTCAAATGCAAAGTCTGGTATTAAGTTCGTTCAGAAAAATACGCCAATGTAACTCAGATTTTTAAAAATTAAAAGAAATATTAATTATTCTTACAACTGCAAAACATTAAACAAAACTAAGAAATAAATGCGTATTTTAGTGACTTGTCCTTCATAACAACTTGATAAATCATTAATTGCATGAGGTGTAAACTCGTATGAGCATTAGAACTAAAGTATAGATACTTCTTGTTCACTCTTATCTTGATCGTCCAATTGCATTATTATAGTTTTGCTTAGTAATGATTAAATTGTTTTAGTTATATCGTAGATATCTCTTATGCAATGTTTCTTATTTTTCTGAGCATAATGCAAAGTAAACATTTGGTTTGCTGGGAATTTGGTGATTACGGGCAATGAGAGTTGTTGCATTCATATTATGAATTGTTCACTGTGTGTCATATTCAAGATACTACACATACTTTAGATGCATAACTCTTCAGGCTAGTTTTGGAAAAGAAGGCAACGTCTTTCGATTTCTAGTTTTACTTGTTCAGAAAATTAAGTAAGTTTAGGAGACGGGGTACTGAGTTATGAATACTGTGGCAGATGTAAAATAGCGCCAATTAATTGTTCTTATAATGCTCCTTTTGCGAATCTCTTTCACTTAGCTGTCTTTAAATACTGATTGATAAAAAGGGACTTTTATTAGTACATTATCTCCACATAGGTGCGGTGTGACACTGGTTTACTATTCTATGGCATGCAAAGTTAACATTTAATCCATGTATTACAGATGTCTCTACTCCTAGACACGCCAAGTTAACATTTATTCCTGGAATAGAGATGTCTCTATTAGGAATAGAGTATGTATCACATGCAGCTACCATAAAACACCGTTGACTACACGGTATGATTTTTTTGGCTTGGTTAAAAGGGTGAGGTCGCCCTTGCTAAGGCACGGTCTCCTACAGTTACTCAGAGGGTTTTAATTAAAATATGTTCAACGAGTTGATTTTCTCTCCGAAATTTTCGATTGACTGCGGTAATATTGTCATTTCATGTCCAGCAGTGGTTACAGATTTTCTTAAAGCAAAATTCTCCTTTTATTTAAATTAATAGTCTTAATGTGTTTTGTTCACTTGATACATATCCTCCTCATTTTACTTTTATTTCAGCATTTTTACTTACTTATATTCATTTGCTAATTTGTAACGCATAATTTTAATTGTCTTTTGTGCTTCTCTTTTTTTAACTCCCCATGTAACCAGTTCATGTCTCAGTTTAAGCTCGGTTTTTACTCTCCCTGTTATTAAAGTAAACATTTTTGAGAGACCCATCACGAGGACAAGAGTTCCAGTCAACTTTTTGGCAACTCCACTCAACTCGAGTCCCAACAGCAAACTCCCTCAACTGGACTGAGTCAACATGTGAGCAGATGACTCGACTCAACTCGAGTGACACAATTCAGTTACTCGTTGGGCTAAAAAACAGTCCGTCTCTGGTCAGACCAATATTCCGGAATTAATGCGGCGACACGGCTTGTATTGTTGATTGTACAGACAATAGCACACCCACATGTTGTCAAATTTTGGAACTAGACCGAACGAACAACTTCGTATCTAAGGTTGTTGTAATTGCTCAACATCGATCTCGTCGGTATCAATCACCCCGAGTAAAAGATCCAGCTACCCGCAAAAATGTTCCCCGAACAGGGCGCTGGGAAGGGCTGTTGGATTTGCATTGTGATTGGCTACATTGTGCACGACCTGCGACCACCAGGTTCTCACTTACTTTCAGCGAAGCGTTAGGCCTATCTAATTTTTTTTTGGATCATCAGTGGTAATGCTTGGGCACGGGTAAAGTTGTTGGTTGTATGATAAAAGCACTGCCTTGGTACAATCACAGTGTGGTAATTTATCTTCTAAGTATCACTGATCACGTGTCTTTTAGCGATGTATTTCAAATCGATGGTTATCTTGATCAATTTTAGATGAACGAACAAAGTGTAGTGAGAATAGTTTCAGCAATGAGGAAGAAAAGAAAAAACTATCAAATTGGTAACCGCTGCTTGTGTAACGTATTAAGCGAGCTCGCGCGCCTGGCAGCGATTTATTCCCACAATGCTCTGCGCGTCGAGCGTCTAGCTTTGACCCCGTATGACGTAATTTCTTTCAATAAAATCTGTGCAAGGCAATCAGCAATTCCCTACGCCCTGTTCAGTGGACTGGTTCCCGTCCTGAATGTAGTCTACAGACATCTTACAAACGTCCTCCGAACGTAGGAACCGGTAGCGGGCAATGAACCTGGTAGAATCCTTCACATAATAATTTCCTTCACTTAAATCTGTGCAACGCCATCAGCCCTTCAAACACTGGGAGACGAGCAAACCACGCGATGCCTGCGCAACGCACAAATCGAGCAGGAGCTGCTTTAATATTGGGCTTTTTCTTCTTTGTTACCGAATTCAAAATAACTTCCTCATAAATTGTCCATTTATCCGCAATTTCATCGCAATAACCACTGATTTGCAATAAATTGGCGTAAAATGATTTATCTGTGAAAATCATTGAAAAGTCAATTACAAAACTGTGATCGACATAGGCTTAGCAAAGGGGAGATAAGGTTAGCGGGTATAGCTTTTCTTTTCTCGCTCTGTACCAATGAGGCCTAGTTTCGAGTCCCGCCTTGACCCGGGCTGTGTGTTGTTGTTTCCAATCCACACTCGCTCTCGGAGGTTTTCTGTGGGTGCTCCGGTTTCCTCCTACCTTTTAAACTGAACCTTCTTCCGTAACTCCTTATAGGTTATGAATAAACATACAGTTATTGACGTAAATAGCCCGAGTAGCTGAAAGCGCCATTAAAGCAAAACAACTGCGACAATTTAGCGAAGATATATAGTACTTGTGTTTAGTTTGCCTCCGCGCTGAAACGTAGCTCACGTTAAAGTAGTTCTATTGGCCTGACAAAAACCTAAATATTCAGCATCCATTCCGGACAGGGCTAATCGCACACGTTAAACCGCAGCTAGCTACCAGTCCCTATATAAAAAGGACGGACACTAGTCCACCTGTTCTGGCGCTTGGCAACGAATGACCCGGCTGATACGAGTAAGTTACGAGCTACAATAATTGCATAGTCTACTTCCCTGCCTAAAGATTCCCGGACAATTCTTGATTAAAAAAAATCTTCGGTCAGGCATCAAACACGGTTATAAATAGATATGACGCGAGGGTCAGGGGTCACAAGTTGCGAGCACGGGTGTTTTCGATTTAATTACGGTGGTGCACTTTGTATGTGTGGGCATTAAGCATTTGTCGTCAGGTCCTGTTTCTTCCTAGATTATCTTCAGCTAGGAAGATTACCGAGGAGACCTTCAAAGCCTGCACTGGTCGAAGGAAGTTATATTCTGCATGTCGCCTGGCTGATTTCGGCAAAGGCAACCGTCGCGACGGTCGCCTTGGCCGAAATCAGTCGGTAAAGTCAAATACTGTAGCATCAATTCAGTAGCATCACTATTAGGATACGGGAGTTTACGTTCAACAGCTAACCTACCTACCCGGCCGGGAATAACCAAATATCAACGGTGTCATGCACACATGTCGACTATAGATGGGACGACTTTGGAATATTTCGGCTATTTCCGGAAAACCGGAGGAATGCCTCCAGTATTGGTCACGTGGACATTGGGTGATACCGGACCCCCGATTCGTAAAGTAGTCTGAATCATAGGGTCTGGTATCCAGACTTAGTAACTGCACACACAACACGCATGTCGGATTGCAGCACAGCGAAAGATGTCTTGTACCCAAAACTATTGTGAAAAGTACGATCACGAGTACAGTTGAGACTGAATTGAGGCCTTCCTTTCTTCTGCACTTGAGAATGATGCATCCCCCAAAGGAGGCATGGGTTCCGCCCCAAACTGAGGTAAGAATTCATCTTTAGGTTAAATAACTCTCATCCTCACCATAATAACGAAAAACAGGAGATCGTAACTCGAAGAACTCGACTAGCACGGAACCATGATTCCACGTCCAGAACTCGAGTGCTGTTTACAATGTAAAAGGTAGCGTCCCATGACGACAGTTACCGTGGTGAAGGCTCAACACATGAACTTGTCCGCTGAAACTGCCTGAAGCAACATGTTCTGAGCCATTAACTGACTTTTAGCAGACAAATTGCCCGTCTGTCTAAAGATTGTTCTAGGAATATCAATCCAATGTGATTATTCAGACTGCAGAGGTGAAACGGGGGCCAGCTTACGACAGTCAAACAGGACTGCCTGTAGAGCAGTGGAAAAAAGGCAGTGAAGTCGGACAGTAGTCTTTTTGAGGGAGATAAGAAGAGTACATTTATTTGTGTCGTTGTTGCCTATGGGACAAGACAGTTGGAATCTGAATCGGTTGCATATTTATCTTCCACTATCAAGTCTGGGCGGGGGCGCCATGGTGCCGTGCTACCAAAGACGGGTCCAAACACAATTTTAAATTTGGATTTTTTTTCATGTAATCTTTTGTGGCCTACACGTGGGGTAGACTTCATTTTAAGGTTTTTTTTACACGCCTTTGGAGGGGGAGGTAGAAACCGAAAAATATCGCTGTTCTCTCATTATTTAAAGACAAATGAGGGCCGGGGTCCAATTAGCCGTCCCCCGCACCCGCCTTTTCGTGCAATGGATAGAAGGCCTATTTAGTCTCCCCAATTAAATGACGGACGCAAATGTACTTTGTGCCACCTGGCAAAGGCCTACTTGTGTCGCCTGGCTTTATGCGACAGGCGGAGTTGGAAGAACGCCAACCCTCAGGCTGTTCCATTGGCTGTGGCGACCTTTTTGCCTGGCACTTTGGCTGTACGTATGTTCATGCCCCTCCTTTAGTTGGTGCGTGTGCGCACTGAATCCCACTACAGCCCCAGAAGCCAGTAAAATGGCTCTTGACTCCAACAGGTGAACCCCACTGTAACCGATCAACATCAAGCTCAGAGAAAGTTGTTTGCCCTTGATTCGAATTTAAACACTCAAAGTCTCTTTTGCTAATTTCCACACTAGGCCTATAAAAATCCATTTTCACGTACCCCCAGAGTAACACAGTCAGAAGTTGGAAGTGAAGCCAACATTTTAGAGGGGATTTTTTCAGTTTTGCCGAGTTTTTCCTGACATGCCTCTACTTCTGAATGGTGAGGAATGTCATGAACGCTCTAATGAGAATCATGCAAGAAGGAAACCGTATGAATGAGAACGGAAAGAGTTTGTTTGTGCCTTCAAGTCTGGCAATTTGACAATGTTTGAGTACATATCAGTGAAACGCAGTAAAAGTCAACTCGCACCCAAATTCACTCGTATCCAGGTATGTGTGTGTGTACGTGTACGCCATGCCCAAAATCCGGGCATCTCGTTTTTGACCGCTGCCGGACTCAGTGCGGAAATTTGAATCTGGAGGAAAAACGAACCGCATTTCACACAAATGGCTTTCGATCTTGAAAAAAAAACGACTGGATGGATATAAAAGATTCATCAGTCTTCCAGACAATATTACCCATGATCTGAGGGGAATTCGACAAAAGTGCGAAAATTGGGCTCTAAGTAAGGTGAAAAATACGGAAAATGACAAAAATTGGTCCAGGCTAATGGAAAATGAAATGAATTTAAAAACGGGTTTTGTACCTAGAGGTAATAAACTTTTTTGTTCATAAGATGTACTACCTTTCATGTGGCTTCAAATTTATTTGAAAGTAAACCCGGAAAAATTGTGAAAATGAGACACAAAGTTAGGTACCATAAAGCACGATATTTTTTTTCGTCTGTCCTAAAATTGACATTTTCCACTTCTTTGGTTATTTTCTGGAGAGATTTGCCTTACTAGAAGCTAGTTTTAAACATCACCATTTGATAGATTCAATTTATTCACACATAAGGTCTTCAAGGGAAATGGCAGTACAAATCCCAATATATGCGTCGCTTGCTCGAATAATTTTTTCAGGCCAACGACCATATGTCACTGTTGCGCATGCGCGAATACACCCACAGCCTATGGGGACCGAAAATACGTGGCTGGGAGCGTTGGGAGACGAGGCGGTAGAACGAAAGTGTCTTGGGTCATCACATCGTCGTCATAAGAGGGAAAAACGAGACACTGGAACCCACGAAGACAATCTTTCCTGGAGGCCAAGGAACATATGGGGAATTCACCTGAGTGTTGCCATCACGCCGATAAAGTAATTGCATAAACGTGCAAGGTTGCATGTCAAATAGCGTCGGAGATGTACGACGGCTGAATTGGTTCATACATGTGCATGTGCAGGTAATGATATACTATGTGTGTTCTACAGGCGCGTTATATATAGTGTGAACCTCTGCCTTAATGAAGTCCACATAATGCAGGGTACGATGGCGTTGTGTGGACTTGCACATGTCCACACAAGGTTTCCCCTTCTCTGGAAAAGAGGTTTAGAGGCATTTTGGGGTAGGGGTCATCGTGATAAAAGGAAGAGGAATAGTCAAGGAAGCCCTGTACAAAAAAAAACCAGCTGAATATCTTGTTCCTAATTCAAAAAAATTAGCATTTTCACCCAGTTTTCTTAACTGCACGAAAACAAAGGAATGTCCATAGTAGGTATGTAACGTTAACATGTGTTGTGGTTTAGCGTGTGCTTTCCGATGTTGTTCCTGGAAAACGTAAAATAGCAGTCGGTGGTTAAATAGAAGGTATATTTGGAAAAATTGTACAATTGAAAGAAACAAATTGTACAATATAGGAAACAAATTTTACAAGTAAAAGAAAAAAGCAAGATGAGTATTAATGTTATACTTTATGTGTATATGTGTACAATCACAATTGTTTTATAGGAGTTCATCGTATACGATGCACTATGGCATTTCGGTCCATAACGCGTTTCTGAATTTGAAAGGCCCATTCTGGTACAGAAACAACTAACGATCTTGTGGGATTTTTCTCATTTCCTCATTCCGTTACTGGCAAAATGCAACGATGATCCATCACAAGCACAAGGAGAAAAGAACAGAGAAACTCCAGTTCTTAAATGATGTGTCGTGGCTCACCGTTTTTATCCTGTCATGTATATCTCGCGCGGGCGCATTTGTGAGTGCATGCTACGCGGTCTCTTAGGTGAAAGCGAAGAAATGCAATCATTACAATTTTGCCTTTGTGCAGCCTTTCACACACATTTTATGCACTATTTGCTCAGTGTCACTTTTTCTTCAGGTTGTTGCCACTTAAAGTTAACAAAGTTGAGATCTAGAGTCCTTACATTCTTTTGTCCTATCGACGATATCCAAGGACGTAAAGTTAGTACCTCACGGGATACACATACCAGGCACGTATAAACTCAGGCAGTCCTGGACAAAATTGTTGGGACACGTGTCAATAGCCATACCCTTTGTAGGTCCCCCACTGCCCTGGTCAGTGTTGTTATCTGGAGCTGAACATTGAGAGGGGGCCAAGGGGTGGGGGCCCAACGAGATATGGCCAGGATAGATACTCAAGAGGAGGCAGGGTCGGGTAAAACTGAACACACGCTTCGCCTACCTTAGGAGTGTTCTTACGAACCTGAAAATGTGTTATAAACATTGCCAATAACGCAATAATAAAATTTGGAACATTCTAGTGATCCTATTATTGTAGTGCTTTCAGGCTTTCAATTTTTTCCGACATTGGCATGTTGTTCTTCCTGGCTGCGTCCTCTTAAAGTTTTTTGAATTTCAGGTTATTTGGGCCAATGACACAAAGTAGTTTTTTTGAACAGCCGGTATAAGAAGAAACGGGGGGAGGTACACGGCCTTGACAGTGCTTCCAGGGGAGTTGTACAAAGACTCCCTCGATATTAAAGATTGACTGCGTTATTTAGCAGCTGATTCGGATCTCAAGGTCACAAGGCATCATTTGCTACAGCACGTGTTTCTTGCATTATGGTTGTGGAAAGTACAACTTTCATCGAAGGAACCCTATCGCAACTATTACTTGAAATCACTCGCGTTAGATATAGACATTGCTCTTCAGCAGTCACAAAACGAGTGTTTGTGCACATTGTCAATCTCCTCAGACTAAGTAAAGCCGTTGTCATGTCACGTGATCCAACTCTCCGTGGATATTCCCTTCAACTCGCGGGAACTGTCCTTTGTTTCAAAACGTTCCCATCCATTGTGAAAAAAGCTATTTCAGCGATGTTAAGTGTCTGTTAACTACACAATAGCATATCAAGAGTCAGAGGAACACGTACATTTGTCAATCTGGAGGACATGGGTGAAGCTTAAGAGAATAAATATAATTACTGGGCCCTGTGGATATTGTTAGTCGACTACTTTTAAAAATAAGGTGCAGCACAGTAGACCGATCCAGCAAGCCATGCCAAACTATATCTCTCAGCTCAGCCGTGCGCATCATACGCGCTTGCACGTATGTTGGACTTTTGTACACGAGCGTAGGACATAAACCACGGCTGTGATCGGTCGATGCCTGATGGACTGGTCCATTCACATTTCAAAACATTCTCATTCATGGTAATTGTGCTATGTTATTACTTATAGTGTTTGGCTTATTGTTAAAGCATATATGTTCTTTGGTACATTTTGAAGCGTGTGATTTTTTGAGTAATAATTTTGACATTTCTTTGCTCTGTTTAACCTAAACTAGTTACTGCAAATCTTCTTTGATGTGTTGATTATAATTATGAAAATAAGGGAAAAATCTTACCCTATCTTTCTTTTTGTATAAAAAAAATTGAGCCACCGAAAAGTATAGTGTTCGTTATTCATGATCACTTCTTTGCATGTAAGCAAAAACTAGACTTTAAGACAATGTACCTTTCTGTATACTCAAGTGAGTTCACTGACTAATTTTCAGTGAATGACGAAAATTGATTTTCAACACTTCACCCTTCACAGAAGGACGATAGAATGCTACAAATTTAAAATTATGGTGTACCTTATTAAAATGAAATATGTCGGTGGCGGCTTGTTGAAATCGAAGTGGTATCGTTTAGGAAATTTTTGTGATACAGGCGTGGAAACAACTAAGAGTACCTGTACCGACGACCCCCAGGGACAAAACTTATACGCCTTATAATTAGGCCCCCAACATGTGACAAAAATTAAAATTAGACTAACGTACTCCAGCGTATGTATAATTTCTGCTCTGTATGTCCTTGTTAAAAGGTCGTCGCTAGCCATGCAAATTTCTCCAAGATCTTTCTATTGAAAACTTCCTGGTTTCAAATTAAACCCAAGTAATGTTAAAAATCCTTTTTATGTCAATAAAAAATGGGTCATGTAAAAAATGTATGGCTAACCACCTCGTGTGTTTACAAACAGTATTCAAAAATAGCCTCGGAGAGCCTTTAGTAATGCGTTAAATGTATTATTATTATTCAAACACAATCCACGTGTAGACCGGCAAGGATTCGAACCCGGATCGCAGAAGAAAGAAGCACTATAGTATACGCCAACCTGACTCCCCAAGTCAGGTTGGCATAGTGTCTGAAATGTTTCACAATCCATAATTTCTTATTAACGTATATAAAAGAAATTAAACTCCTTCATTTGTATTTATTTATGTCATTATAAAGAGTGACTGGCCATCCTTTAGAAATGAGGCTAGGCAAATGTTTCCATCTCTAACTTCAACGGCTAGGGTTCATTTTCACTCTGTCGTTCATTAAAGATGGATGGGGTCACACAGGATAGCCGAACAGATCCTGACGCCCAGCTGGTTGTGGGGGTTGGTGTGACTTCCAAGACGCTGTGCAAGATCCTTTTTACAGGTATATTGGCAACAGCAACCGTCGCTCTGACAGTCACTACCGGTGAGTCGTCGTAATAATGCTAGCTTGCAAACCGCGACACATCGAGCTTACGAACCATTTCTACCATTTGTCCATTTGTCTGTTAGAGAGACAATACATGCTACCCCATCGAGCTTAATTGAGGTGTCTTGCCACATCTGTAAAGGCCCTTTATTGATTGCAACACCTTTATAAGCTGCGTTGTAATCGAGTACTTTTCCGAGTACCGTGTATTGCCGAGTACCGGTATATGCTTAGATCGCAGAGACTGGTTCAAGTCTGAGTACTTTGCCAACCAAGTACAAGTACTACAGGTCTCTGAGTACAACTACTTTTTACTTTCGAGTCCTAGTACTTGTATTGCCGTATAACAAATGAAAGTCCAAGTACATTATGTTTGAAGTTGGGGATTGTGGGTTATTTAAAACGATCAACACTGTGGATTGCCTTTGCAAGCATTTAAAAAAAATTGAAAGTATTTTTGTTTTCCTCTGCAATATCTCTAGCTATCCTAAAGAGATTCTACACAGCTGACAGCCAACATGATGTTGAAGTCACTTAATAAATAATCCACATTGTAGAGTGCTTTCTAAGTGCCAAACGTTCGTGTATTTAGGGCCTTTGGATTCTCCCAATTAAAAAAAAACATGAAGTCACGACCAGTGAGTCGTCTACTAATAACGAACTTAGCCAGTTCTAAACCTTATCTAGAATTCCATCTTTGGAGATTCTTTATGAATATTTGTCCATTTGTCTGTTAGAGGGACAATACATTCTACCCCAGGGGGTTAAATTGAGGTGTCTCGCCGCATTGAAGAACCTCAGATAATTTCAATACCACATGAAGCCCCCGTCAAAGACGAACCTGCGTTTGGAAATGGCTGAATCATAGTCTTTAGGGATCATCACAGAACTTTATCCACCTGACTTTGGTCATTGTTTTTCCGACACACCGAACTTTGTTAACATTCTATAATGTTCGGACGCGTTTTTCATTTTCCACGGACCGCTGATGTCTGAATTTTGTTTGGTACTAAGTGTTTTTCTGCTGGCTCTATTTTTACAGTTGTGTTCGTCGTGCAGAGGAACGACATCGCAAACGAATTGAATGAGTTGAAAGACACTCCAATTTGCATCACAAAGCAGTGCTATGAATCCGGTATACAGACATAATTTAAATTGCATTAGAAAATTAGCCTATGAGGACACTGTAGTGTAAGTTATTGGCCAATACTGTAATATTTTTGCTTCACAGTTTTCAGTGCTTTCTAATGCATTGTTATTTTATCCCAGTTTTGATTTGTTTTGATTTGATCAAGTTTTGATTTGTTGATGTCTTCTCGATTTTCCTATTGACTTCCTCCTTGCTAAAGCTCTGATGTTTTTAAAACCATTGGCTCTGAGTAGTTTCAGTTTTAGATCTATAAAGAAGCCCTTGGACATTAACTCGGCGTAGAAGTGTTGGACGTTGGAAGGCATCCATTAAATAAAAACCAAATTACCACAAAACACCTCCCCCTCCAAAAAAAAAAAAAAACCACCCCAACAACCCCTTCCCACAAAGCTACGGAGCCAGATACATGTATTATTCCAAGGGGTCAACGTTCAGTTTCATGACAGGTATAAAATAAGTTTAAACTTATGTACGTTTTTGGTAGAAATTTACAGCAAACCTTTTAACACACATTCTGTACCATGTTGGCTTGAAGTCATGCATTTTAGCCTACTTGGCGTGCTTCTCTAGTGGGACTCAAAATTTTCGTTTCAATGCAGTACTCAATTTTCTCTTCATCTGTTCAGCTTACGTTTACTTGAGCAGTATGGATCAGAGCATCAATCCCTGTGACAATTTTTTCGAATACGCTTGCGGCGGCTGGACCGAGCGCTACTCAGTTCCAGAAGACCGAATCGGTTTCTCAGTCATCCATCTAGTCAACGACGATCTCGTGGGCAAGCTGAAAGGTACCTAATAATAGGAGGCCTAGTGGAAAAGCTCTCCAAGGGGACAGCGTACTCGATCCCGCTTCATCCTCCTCCTTACGATGTATATTAAGTGTTTGCTTTGACAACTTCATCGCAATTGTAACAGTCATTGTAGGCAGGCGGAATCTTTGCCACTATCAAGTTCTGTTTTCACTTTTGACACTATTTTCATCGTTGATACTGTCATCTCCGCTCCCGCTGTCATTAATATCCACACAGCAGGTGTCATAATCAGCCATAATCAATCGGGCATTGCCATCAACGTTTAAGCCAGATTGCTGTCGTAGCAATTACCATGGAGATATTATATTGTCACTGCCACTCTACCTAAACGCTGATGAATGTAGTTTTGGGGGTTGGAACTCATTCGTATAACCTTCCATCAGTGATGAAGTCGAGAACACTTAAGACCTTCACAAACATTTAAGACCTGCACAAGACCAGCACAAGACAACAACAAGACCTCTTGTCTAAATTAAAGTCACAACCTATTCAAATGAACTGCAACAAAATCATTCCTTTGTTATTGTTCACCCGGTAAATTGTGCCTGGTCTTGTGCTTGGTCTTGTGTCTAGTCTTGGGTCTGGTCTTGTGATGGTCTTGTGTTTAGATTTGTGTCTGGTCTTATGCTTGGTCTTGTGACTGTGGTGGTCTTGTGTTTGGTCTTATGTCTGGTCTTGTGATGGTGTTGTGGTGGTCTTGTGTCTGGTCTTGTGATGCTCTTGTGTCTGGTCTTGTGTCTGGTCTTGTGACTGGTAATATGATGATCTTGTGTCTGGTCTTGTGTCTGGTCTTGTGATGGTCTTGTGCTTGACCTTGTGTCTGGCCTTGTGTCTGGTTTTGTGTCTGGTCTTGTCAGTATATTGAGTTGAAATTGTTTGTATTAATCGGTGTATTACATGTATTATAATTTTGTATTTAACTATTTTTAAAAAATTGTAATGCGCTTGTGAACATATTTTATGGAATTAGCGCAATATAAGTCAATAAATTATTATTACTGTTATGGTCTTGTGATGGTCTCGACTATATACAACACCGTTTTTCACGTTTTTACTTTTTATTCATACAAGATCTGTTTGAAAAAAACCCGAGTGCTGGCGAGCCTAAGTCGTATCACATTGTGAGGAATGTGTACAAGTCGTGTAAAGACATGGGTAAGTCCCTCCAATCATCGGCAAATGAGTTCACGGCTACGACAGAAGCTGTGCCTGAATCAAGAACTATGATATTTATCATTGTACTCAAATCCTGAAGTCATTACTGATAACCCACTGAGGGTTGAACTTAAGATTAGATCCCCTCAGGTATCCCAGTAGTTTGTTTGACAAACCGATTTTTATCTTACTGTGGACCTGCCTCATCCCACCGACAGACACCATCAACAAGCTTGGGGCCAAACCTCTAACTGACCTACTTACGTCGCTCGGCGGTTGGCCTGTCCTCGGAGACAACCCAGTGGGCGGGAACTGGAACCAGTCCGCATTCGACTTTGAGAAGCTGTGGGCCGACATCAGGGGCAAATACGACGTAGAAATGATCGTTGCCACAGGCACTTGGCCTGATCCCAGCAATAAAGACAAGTATAAACTGCGTGTGAGTTGCATATGCGTTTTGCTAGTGAAATTTAATTCTTTGGCAGCCTGAACATATGGTATCATTGGATAACGTACGGAATTACAGGATCAGAAATTAGGACTTCATGTGCATCTTTATCCACTTTAAAAACGTGCCTTAATACGTAAGCTTGAATAGCGAGAAAAAGATATGTTTATAAGATGTTGATAAAATCCTTCGTTTATAATCAATGAAACTATACCATCTACCATAAAAGTGAATTTTTCTCACTATTGTAGCAATTTTCCGTTGTCTTTAGGCGTACACACCACGCTTCGAGGTTCCGAGGACCGAACTCGAAAACACAGATTTGCAAGAAGGCAAGAGTTTGGTAAGGAGACCTTACGGTAGATTTGTCTATTCATTTAGAGTTCTCATACCATTTGTTTCATTAGTAGGCAAATGTTTTAATCATGTTAATACCAATGTATTTATTGCTCTCTTTTTCAATTTGCAAATTGAAATCTTTCAAGTTGACTATTCTAAACGCATGCACCACCAAGGAGATGTAAGTTGCTTAGTTACCTGTATGAGGAAGATTTTTATCAAATAGTCTTGAAATGTGCCGATTCAAGACGCATACACGGTTTCACACATTGCCATTAGTACAGCTACATGAGGCCCCTTTATAAACTGTGGTGGCCCCTTGTTTACATCCAAGCCCACCGTAACATAGAGGCCCGGCGGGTCAACGCAACATTCGCCATTGGGTGCATTTGATCAGCTCAGTGAGCTGGATTAGTGGGAGCAATATTCAACCCAAGTCAAGTTGTGGAAGAAAGTCCAACACATTCATTACTTGTATGTCAGTAAACCTCGTGCTTACTTCACGCCAGACACGTGCGGACAAGTTTGCGAGCCTGAAGAGCAATAACTCCCTCTCTCCAATGTTACAAGACACTTTCTCCCCCACAGATTTACGAAGGCGGCGAGCCTGATGATGACGGGGTAAAGATACTGTTGGAGGAGAGATATTCCGAAGTAAGTCTACTAAGAATAGGCTTGCGGTGTTAGCGAAAGCCGAGGCTTGAGGTGCATAGATTTTTGAAGAGGTGTGGTTCCAATAAGAACCAATGAGTGTGTTCTCCGGGTTTCGACCAGTGTGCTATGGATGTCCTCCTAAGAGATCTATCCTCGTGGTGTCGGCGTAAGCCCTCTCCTATGTCAATTGTCTACCATGCAAAGCTTCACTTTTTACCAGAGTATGTCAAGTTTTTTTCTCAAAATCAGTTAAACAATATTTGTACCAGTTATAAGGGAACTATTCGTCAATTAAATTTCTGTTTGAGACGAGAGGCCGTGGATAATAACTCGTTAGCTCTTTCTAGGGTTAGCTTGAGACAAACCTTGAGATACAAGAGAGGCTGGATTTTTAGAAAAGATTTTGAAAGTGCCTTGAATTTTTAAGGAACACTGGATGCAGCTTCGGTTTCTGTTTGGACGGAATACGGGTGTATGGTACGCAGTGACGTAGGGCACGGTCGTAGCTGTTGAAAACTGTTTTCAACACAATCTTTATTCGGCAACACCTTAAACTCAGCGGCTACTTTAAATCGACTTATGTCTTACCATTATTCATCTTATCACGTTTTCAGAAGAGGCAAGCATACTTTCAGTACCTGGTCGACATTGCTGTGGCACTTGGAGCAAACGACACAGTTGCAATGCACGACACGAAGGACCTCATCGAGTTTGAAACAACTATGGCAAATGTATTTATTGTTCCTCGATAGAGTACCTTTACAAAAATATAGTTATATAAGCTTGGCCTTGTATCTTACAAGCTGCAACATTGGGGCCGAAAAGGAAAAACACGATCTATTGTGTTACAGTACTTAAAAGCCTTGTGCGTGAAGATGATGAGCTCAAAATTATATAGAATGTTTTGAAGTTACGTTTTTGGTACTTGGAACGATAGGCATTGTATGTGGTCACTTCCATCACAGTAACATTGCAACATTGGGGCTTAACAATGCTTTGCAGTACGTAAAGGCTTTGTGCTCAGAGATGCCTGAGGTTTGCAGTCATTTTTTAATGAATAGAAAGTACTTTGCACGATTTGCAGTTTATGTAGTCACTTCCATTACTTTATGAACATCAGCACCAAATATGGAATCCATTCTGTTTTACTGGTGCCACAGATGACCGTTCTACATCCAGACGAGGGCTGGGTCGAAACCACTCTTGAGGAAATTGGAATGGATGAGGTATAGCTACCCACCAAACCTTTGAATCTGTTGCCAAGTTGGCCTTTCTTGAACAATCAGTGGATACATCGGCTAAGCCATACCGGAATGCCTAAAGTAATATTTGGGTCAGGCTACTATGTCTTAATCGTAAAAATGTTTAGAAATGTGTTTCACTCTACGTAAGCTCGTCATACTTTAAATTCGACCCAGCTGAACCTTTCTAATTTCGTAAAAAATAATAATTTGCCTTGTAGATTGACTGGGTGCATTTTTACAATCGGATGTTACCAGCAAGCGTCGAACCAGGTGTTACTGAAGACGAAGCCATCGTCAACTACAGGCCTAACTACATTTCCAACGTCACATTGTGGCTCAAAGATCAAGAAGAGAGGTTGGGGATAGACGGACTAACTGAATTCACAATATGACAAAAACAGTGCACCCACTTTTTGTTGTGTTACCTCTTTACCAAACTGGTTTTATCAACGATAGCTAACTACTATTATAATTTTATTACGGAGTGATTCATATCAGATTTATAGTATGCATACTCTTGCCACTTAATTAAGCAATTAAGCATTGCAGGCACTTAACTGAACTTAACACTTTCAATGAAAATTACTTTAAAACATCCACCCTTTCAGAGTCAAGGCCAACTACATGATATGGCGGCTTGTTAGCCGAATGGTGCCCTTCATGAACGAGACGTTCCTGGCCATCCGACAGAAATACCTCCACAGTGTGAAAAATACCACAACCACCACGGACCGCTGGAAGACTTGCGTCTCCACTGCTAACCACCAATACAGATTCATTAGTGGTAGGATGTACGTGGATGAACACTTCCCTGAAGACGCAAAGCAGAAGGTATGGAATACAACAACCTATACAGTGACCCCGAGCAGTTTTCACGTTTCAGACATTGTTATTTGAAAAGCAGCAGATTTTTTTTTAAATGTATGTCATTGATAGGCCCCATAATATTGTAATTCGTTTTAATGGAGACGTTCAAGTTATCTTTAAAAAAGTGACCGTGGGTATACATAGAAAAATAAGTTTGAATGATGAGAAGATACACTTTGAATAATAACAAAAATAGAAAATAAGAGTTCGTGACTTTCCCAATGGGAATTCTCCTTCTAATTTCCCCCAGCTTTTGCAAATTTTTTACTCTTTAAGACTTTTTTAATTGAAAAACATAAACAAAACTCAGTGAAGGATTTTAAACGAACCTCCACATATATCTAAGTGAAAAAGTCCACGCGCGCATGCACAAACGACATAGGTCATTGTCAGCTACGGAGAAATGTTCCGTTCCACGAAGTGACCAATCTGTATAGGTCGCGGTTTGAACTCATAAAATAAGACAATAAAAATTTAACGAAGTGACGTATGGTTTAGGTGCAAGAAAGATTTTATCCCAACAAAATATCTCATATATTACTTTAACTATCTAACTGGATCAAAATACGAAATCTGTGTCAATGAAAGTTAGTATTATGAGGGAAATGGAAGATTCAAAACGTAGCCAACTTCAAACGCGTTTTTTTTTCGAAATGTCAGACACTGAGATAGGTCAGATCGTGGTACGATCGACAAATGACGTGTAACTTGTGATCTGGAAAAGAAAACCATGTTTTCAGCTGTACATTGCATTTTCATGCATACGGATAGGGGAATTTTGAACGGATTCGTCACAGAATTGTTTTTCTTGTTTGCTTGTAATTTTAAATTAAGATGTTTCTTATTTTAACATTATGTTTTGGAAGGCCTTGGAAATGATACGCAATCTGCAGGCGGCTTTCAAGTCCATGCTGGAAACGAATGACTGGCTCCAGGACGAAGATAAGCCCAAAGCTGCTGAAAAGGTTCGTGCAGATGTCATAAAGGTCAGGTCAGCGGTCAAAGTTAGGCAGGACTAAAAATCGAACACCAATCTCAACTTGATTGCATTGCATCTAATGTATTCAATTTAAGTCTGTTGTTTCCAACACACGTGAACATAAATTGCCAAGGTAAGCCCTTTGTGAGACACAGAAAGTATTGTTTAATAAAAAAAAAACCTTGATCCGTTCACTCGGTTAACAATGTTGGGAGTTCAATTTGATTTGATCTCAGAAAAATTATAAACTTTCATGTTGGTGCTGTGGACACTGGAATGTCATACGTCAGACTATTTGCTGTTCAAAAGACACCTTTAAAGGTATGACTACTTACCTTTCCACTGATTTGTGTGTGTGTCAGTTCGATGTATTAAACAGACCTATAGGATCTGCCAATTGTTAACCTTTCCTTTGACCTTCAGGCAGATGTGATGGCCTTTGAAATTGGCTACCCAGAGTGGATAAAGGACAACGCTAAACTTGACGAGGAATACGTTGGTGTATGTAGGACATAATCATGATATCTTGACATAACATGTTAGGAGATCGTGCATCTCATGCAGTTTAGTGTCAGTCAAGAGGACATCCATATCGAATAACAGCATTGCAGTTTTCATAAGTTATTTGTCTTTACATTACGTACGGCGATAGAATCCCTTGAAGTGTGGTAAAGGATATCAACGGTAATATCTATTTATGATTCGGCAAGAGTTCGGATACATATATCCCACGAAAAATGCTTGTCTGAAACAGGGTTCTTCTATGCTCTTCTTTACTGCAACTTCTTGAGACAAATAATTACAATGCAGGGCGTGGTCATTATAGGTAATCTTATCGTTTTATAGACAATATCTTGATTTCGTAGCTAACTACCGAGGACGACGAGTATTTCCAGAACAACTTGAAGTACCTTGAGTGGGTTTCTCAGGCCGAGTTGGCACTCTTACGTGAGGATGTGGACACTGAAAACTCACTGTGAGTATGTGGTAACATTTTGTTCTGCCAGTGCTTCAAAAAGGACAAGACCAAGAAGTCTAATAAAAAACACTTGAGACTATGTTGGGAGCATTTGGACTTGAATGCCACTTTAATAAGCCTTGGACAAGCCTGTTTGCGAAGGCTATATGCACTTTAAAATAGTGGAACGTTGTTTCGGTATTATCCATGCACTTAAATGATTTACGTGTACTTTGTCTTAAGATGGTCAACATATGGACCAGCTGTTGTCAATGCTTTCTACCATCGAGAAGGAAACGGAATGTGTAAGCTATGTTCTTTGAATCTCATCCATCCCTACCATCCACTCCACAAGCCTGGCTATCATGGTGAAAAGCTATAATAGACTTTTATTGCATGCTTTATATATTGCAGAAACGTAGTTATCAACTTATGAACTGACTATATTCTTGGGTGCACCTTGCTTAATCTACAATCCTTCCAGCCATATCAATCGACAACTACACTTGCGAACAAGAAAATTAAATGCTACAATTGCATCAGGAAATACAACAATTCAACACGAACGAGCTGTTTACTGGCCAATGCCTAAAACCTCCTAAATTTCAAACGATCTATGTAACCAGGCAAGTCACGTATCTAGCAGTTATTGTTACACCCACCAATTACCAACCTGTCATTTACTCTGCTGTCACCAACTGACCTGTCTGCCATTAATATAAATAATTCAAACAAGCACCAAATCTACCAGCCCGGAGTCATCCGACTTACAACGCTCATACCCACCAATTTCACGTTCTTGAACATCTGTTTTCTAGTATTTCCGGCAGGCATCCTCCAACCACCTTTCTACCATAAGGATCTTCCCTGGTGAGTATTACCATCTGGGCCTTTCAACATTATAAGTTCGTTTCTGATAGCTCTGTCTCAAGACTTTGCAATGAAGTGTGTAAAACAATAGAGAAACAGTCATAAAACCTACAATCAAAATTGCCACGCATTTCCTCGTTGGCGGAACGTGCTGTATTGTTCCACAATGTTTACCCCATTAACCCTATAAAGAGCCAGGGTAAACTCCCCAAGAACTCCGCTGTACCATGCCTGAATTTTCTAATATGCATGTACAAGCAATCTCTATCATTACAAATGTTAAAATTTGCACTCAATCACACGTAAGGCTTTGTTGTTACAGTCATTTTAAATTCATGGCTAATTGAGTGCCAGATACTAGAACGCGTGCATTGAGCACCACAGTGGACAAAATGGGCTGACCCAGCGGTGCGTGAGAATTGCTCGCTCGATTTTCACAAAAATGGTGTCAAAATGACCTCAAAGAGCTACCCTCGAAACTCTCGAAACAATGCACTGCACCGATATCGGAAAACAGCCGATGGGGGAAGGGGGGGGCCGGATTCCGCCCGGCTCTTTTAAGGGTACCAAATTTATTGGTTTGACTTATGTAAATCTGTAAGCGTAATCACAGCTGTTGAGCAAAACAACTGTACAAAGTTCAGAAGCCTATCTTCACCAAGAACGTTACGCAAATACCAAAGAATGACGCCAGGAAGCCTACCCCGTCAATTTATTCACTTAAGTTTGCATAGAGTGAACTAGGTAAAAATGAATATGAATACTTTTAACTATAAATTTAGATTCGAAAAATGTATAAATTGAACCCCAATTACATAAATTTCAAAACTGAAGAATATAAACCTGATAACGTAGGCCTATATATAATGCCAAAGGGAAGACTAAACGCCAGGAAGAGTCCATAACACAACTGGCAAATTATAATACAAAATACAAGTGGATAGGTGGAAAAGCATCATGTGGAAATACACCAGTACGTGATAGAATAAAATAAGCAAATATTTCATGGAAGCACGCAGTAATATTGCAAATCCAACTTCTTATAACACTCAATTGTCTCTAAGCCGATAAAAGACTTTACACCACGGCGAAATAAGAGTGAAACATGAAATCTTCACAGCTTTCGGTGACATAACGAAGATCGTGAAGCGGTTGATGAAATTTCCTGGACTGGATATTCAGTATGCGCATGTGATAAAGACTTGCTGCGACACCGTGGGATTAAAAACTCCTTTTAACCTGGAATTTTATACGTAAATTGTGTAATGATTATTTTAAGAGAATAAAGAAAAATATGACCTAGCTTTATACTATGCAAATTAAACTGATGGGAAAGGCTCAAAGAAATTAATTTTTTTTGGCCACGATAACACAGCGTTTTCCAAATTTTCTGTTTAGGTATTCCAATTACGGCGGTATAGGTAGCGTCATTGGACACGAGATCACACATGGTTTTGATAACGAGGGTGAGTTATCGCCATTCAAGGCGAAAGAAGATTATGGATATCTGAATAAATCACGGGTAAAACGTCCGAATTCGAAGCATACATGAGCTTTATGTTGCTTCTGGGAGTCATTTCCTTCTTCACTAATATACTAAAAGGGGAAAGAGATACTTGTTAAATTATGCTTATCTTATAAACCATTTTTAAATTTTAGTAATACATTGGCGTAATTACAACGCACTTTAGCAGGAACTGATTCTATATATGCACGATTAATTAACAGGAGAATGCTCCGGAGGACTCATTCAAAATTTCGGGTCTTTCTTGTTCTTGTTACAGGAAGAATGTTCGACAAAGACGGCATCTTTAGGCAGTGGTGGACTCAGGAATCCATTGACAATTTCAAAGAGAAAGCCCAGTGCATTATCGATCAATACTCCGGCTTTGTTATGCCAGAAAATGGCAGACACGTAAGCTTTGCATTGTGGATTATCTTTCCCCTTTTTTTCCAATCGTATTCCATTTTGTGAAATTATGCCTGCAGCTGCAGACACTCTTTACGACGACAAAACAGCCTCCCCTCCCTTTGTTTGAATGATAGTGATGGTTTCTGCATCCAGGAGGAGAAAATTAATAAACCTACGCTAATGCACTATTTTTACAGCTAAACGGAACAAAAACGCAAGGTGAAAACATCGCTGACGCCGGAGGACTCAGAGAGGCGTATAAGGTACCACCACGAAGGCACACCACACATGTACATTAACATTACATGTATAAATTTAAATCCCCCACTTCAAACCTAAAATAATAATGCGAATATCACTTTTTAAAAATATGGCCCATTTTAATATCTTTTCTTTTGGAAAGGCCTACATAGACAACATTCCTAAGCAGCCTCGACTTCCTGGTGTTGATTTCACCGAGGAGCAGATGTTCTTCCTGTCATTTTCCCAGGTGAAGCAAAGACAAACATTTACGTATATAAACGTTAAAATTAATGCTATACGACATTGCTTTATTATTTTCAAGACAGTCTTAAAGTGAAGCATACTAAGATCTTGTGACGTCATGCCTGTCGGTTGGCAGCGGGAAAAACACCTGCCAAAATATCGTCCCTTCACTTAGCCTGTACTCAGCTTTACTGTGTCAAATTAAAAAAGTTCAAGTAATACGCTAAAAGTAATCTAAATGTGCGGTGTATGTAAAAACATGTTTGATTTTACACGTAGCACGTCAATTACAAAACAAGTCAACAACAGCTTGTTTGTTCCATTCAGACTGTTAATGAAGTTTACAAAGAGCTGCAAAAAGGAAATGAATTACGGATGAAACACCGACGCTTTTTTTTTTTTTACGAAATCTCAGCTCTCGTGCAGTGTGTTGAAACCTGAAGGTGTGGATTACTACATCGACTTTGGAGTGCACAGCCCCCGCCGATACAGGTTGGTTAATGTCTCCAAGAGTTTTCTCAGCAATCTAATCAATTATCCAAAAGTTATACAACAGGTTCGCGAGTAAAATCAATATGAAGGAACGAGATATGAATAGATTGAAAATTTTCACTCAACTTGTACCGTTGCCTCCCATTGCAATTCAGATATGCTAACCTGGCGCTCTGTTTATTTTTTTTAAATATTTTTTTAGAGTTATTGGTCCACTGCAGAACAACGAGGCGTTTAACGCTGCATTCAACTGCCCTGCAGGAAGCTACATGAACCCAGACGTCAAATGCAAAGTCTGGTATTAAATTCGCTCTTTCAAGAACTTAATCCTAAGATGCTAACTTTTTGACCATGATGCTTTGGGCAAACATTCCAAATAATTGAAAAGACAGAGATGTATTACCTGGAACTGCGCTACAGCAAATATAACGTAAAGTACCCGGTAAATGCGTGTTTCAGTAACTGGTGGTGCATTCATAACTTGATATATTACTTTTTCAAAGCAAAAGGTGTACTCTCCTGTTAAGCGTATTCGAACTGATGTATCAATTGCATACTTTCATCTAATTTACTCTTATTTTGTTCCGTGTGATAATTACAGAGTTGCTTTTTTTAATGACAATTGTCTAAGTTGTGTCTGCTACTTCATAACAGCTCTGATCTTTCTTTACATACTGCCAAGTAAACAATTAGTCTGCAGAAATCTCCGATGTTTACGGGCAATAAAAGTTTGGAAATTCGTGTTGTGAATTGTACTTGTGTATTGTAACTCTTTAGCCTGGTTTTGAAATAGTGTCCATTCCTATTGTCGCCTACTCAGATTTGATGTTAACCTGAATAGATTTAGAGTCATGAATTGTGAATGCTGTGCCGAATGTAGAAACAATTGACTGTTAGTAAACTACTCTTGTGACGTCACCCTATTAACATGAGTGTCGATTACTCTTGAGAATATACAGTGAACTTTAATATGCCGAAAAAAGGACTTATCAAAACTTGATAGACTTGAACTGACTTGATAATGTTGTGACATTATCAACACGTCAAGAACACAACAAGAATAATGATTAACACTATATAAAGATAAATATACCGTATTAGAAATTCTGCGGGTTGATGTTCTCCCTTGAAATTTGCGCTTTGCCGCGCTTATATTTTTGTTTCATGTCAGAGTTTTGTACTTGAAGTGAATCACTCCTTTCATTTCACTTTTAATGTATATCGTTTGTTTTGGTACATTCTCCTTCCATTTTGTTTATTTCATTATATTCATTGGTTAATTGTAACGTATAATTTTCATACAATATATATCTTTGTAGTTTTCAAATTCGTATTTAACCAATTTATTTTCAGTTTAACCTCAATTTTAACCCTTTCTCTTTTCTTCAAATAAACAGTTAAAAAGAAAGAACTGTAACAATAACAATTCAGGTACAACATTACACAAAACAGATTAATGGTTTAGAAACTTACCTGCCAGTACTTCACAGATGTCGATGCATTTGTTGTCCTTATGAAATAATTTCTAAAGACAGAGGGATGTCGATGAGTAAGCAATGTAGTTCCAAGGCTGTAAAGGTGGTTTCCATTTGAAGAGACAGGAGACTGTGGTTCCCTAATTAGCCGCTCGCCAAACCTGCTTGTTGATGGTGTACAAAGTCACAAACTCCGTACAGTACAGCTAACTTATACATGTAAATCCACGTGAACTTGTTGGGCAGTGAAAACAATGCGTGCAGCCAACGATCTGCTGATGGTGCCGACTGCAAGTCTCTGTGTGTGACTTGATATTCACGCACCGTGTTTGTCAATAAAGCCTGGTTTCCATATCAACGTAAAAAACAGAGAGCAACGCAATCAAGACGCAAACTGCAACGCAGACGTATGGAAACATGCCAAACGGAAGTGCGCCGTCTCGCCAACAACGCAGACAAACACAAACTAGCTTGGGACCGATCGGCAAAGTTGCTGCCAGCGTCGAGTAGCTGTGGTGTCCCCATACAAACACGCGTGCTGGCATAAACGGGCTGTAACGATGTCCTTTGCGCTTAGTTCCATTATCTCCTTATTGTTTAAATATTACACCCTTAGGATCAACTGAATGGCTAACCAACAATGAAATGCATGACACTGGAGTACAGGCTTGGCATCTTGAGGCTGTACAGTCAATCTAAAAGAGTATTTTCTGCAATAAAATCGCAGAGTTACCGACGCCATTTTGTTTCAATTTTTGGGTGGAATGACATCACGCACTGACTCTTGCGTTTGTGTCTGTGTTTTCACGTCTTGAGGACCATCTGTGTTACAAACGACCATATGGAAACGAGGCTGAAACAGTTTTAGGTGCACCCAGCTGGGTAAAGCTTTTAAGTACATGCAGGTGTACATAGCTAGCCAACGCTCGACAATGGATCCCATTCCTCTCACGGCTCAATGCGTCAGTAAAACGTTTTGATCTCTTTGGCAAAAGACAATAGGGGAGGGAGAGCCGTGGTTTAGGTCGAAGAAACACTTAAACACTTGTTCGAATCGGCTTGAATGCTTTTCTTTCGATCCCAAGAATCTCCAATATTTTGTCCTTTCTTCTTGACGTAAACGCTACAAATGCAGCAAGGTATGAGACGGAGAGAACCCCCCTGCTTTGTGTTGGTCATTGTCTCCCAGGAATCTGGGGAATTCCTTTCAGACATCTTGGGGGGGGGTGTGTGTTAAGTAACAATGGTCGGGAATGTGCATAGGGATTGGACATGTTGGGGGGGGTACCCCTCGGTCTCATTTCTTGCTGGGTATAAAACGCTACATGTGAAGCGAAATAGTCTAGAGTGTGTACAGGGACTGGACATGTTATGGGGGTACCCTCAGTTCCATGTCTTGCTGACTGTAAAACGCTCGCAGTTTACAGGAAAAAAAAGTGGTTCATTAACAATTTAATGAGCATTCATTCGAATCACAAGAAGTGTACTCTCCTGTTATGCGTATTAAAATTCATCAATAAGTTTCACCGTTTCTATGCCTACTTAGTACATTTATTCACTCTTTCTTCCGTCCAATGGTAGATTATGATAATTACAGGGTTTTTTTTGTAGTGACAGTTGTTTTAAGTAGTGATAATTACCGGTATGTCGTAGAGTGCAATGTCTTTTTTTCCCTTTACTGCGGGAAAGACCCCTGGTATACGCCCAGTCGACGATCAGCAAGACAAAGTGTGCAGTGGTGCACTGGATCGGTACAGTCGCTTTTTGATCTGCGTTTGTTGTTTCTCAGCCAAACAGAATTTGTGGTGATGGGGTAGAGTGGGTGTGCGCAGAGTTACAATGACTCGAGTTGATTTTGGTGACATTTTTGCAAGTCTGCTTGAGTTTCAACTGGGAAGTACCACAATTATCGAATCAAGTCACTAAATGAGCAGAAGGCTCGACTCGAACGACACGATACTAAGATGAATATAATGCTTGGAGTAATGAAAGAAATACTTAATCCCAATCCAGACTCTGTCTTTAGGTGTTCTGATATTTTAAGTTCAACTCCACCACACAACGTGAACAGATGCAATTCGACCTTCCAAAGGCTGAACGCGATTTTAGTCACTTCCAGAAAAACTCCACTCTGGAAACAAGGCGTCATGCCAGTAAGAGTATGTCGCAATATAGTGTCCTGTTGAAATACAATGTTTCAAGTTCACATCTCCACAGGTATATCCTGGTACTTAATGTTTGAACTCGTTTCTATTGAGGCGTGATATCATTATGTGTACATAAATACAGGGTGTGACGTTGAATCACGCAGTACGCTGTAGTTTAGCAGGAACAGTTGTACGAACGTTCATTTTGAACACTTGGCGTGAGTGGGGAGATCTCGTTGCCGCCAACAGTGTGGTAAGTATATAACTAAGTTATTTTCATCAACGGATCGATTCAATATCGTTATCCTTCTTGACAAGGAACGTCCCTTGCATGGGGACCATCCCTCAGCACGTTCAATGTTTCTCCCTTCTTCAGTGCTACTGGAAACCCTTTTCCTCACTCTTAAAGAAAAGTCAGGGGGTTATTCAATAGCTCATTCCTCAGCCAAAAGTATCTAACCCCACCATCAGGGACTCATGACCCTATAAGATGGGAATAAAGGCAGTTAAATTACCTTTAATAAATTTCAGTTGCTAAGCCAATCGTTAATAAATTTTGTAACGATTGGCGTAGTAGCTTAATTTTTTCAGGTACCAACACTAATGTCAAATTGAAGACAAGACAATTTTGGCCAAAATTTTACTCAATCGTATGCCAGGAGCTAACATTCTTGCTTTCTTCCTACGCTACATTAGTGCCGCGCCCGTGTCGCCATACCTGACTGTAAGACACAATTTTCACCAATATCCTCAACGTTAAAAGGTAACTTGTAACGCCAACAGAGACGGTACAAAAGTAATGAGAGGACATACATGTACATTTCTTGAGCAATTATGGCACACTGGGTTGGAAAAGGTCATTCGATTTTGGTCCTGCGACGTCAGCAATGTTCTGACGTCAAGAGCCACGTGCCTTATCTGGTCGTTAATCGTCTTTTAAATTTGAAGCCTGAATTAATTTCTTAATTTGGCAACACTCTTGACCTTTGAATGTAAACGGGACTGCACGTGAGCTTGGTAGCCTATGGTACTCTCGGCACTCATTTTCGTAGTAAACGGGAGTTTTTGCTTACCTTTCTTCCTGTTCCACAAGAGACTGTTTGAAGAGTAGGCAATGTAGATAGCACGAGGAATTATTTGGGCTGCTTTAAAATCGTATTTCTTTTTTATTTTCCAACCATGAGTCATTTTTTTATATATGCTGAATAGTTTGCTTGGGCTTTTTTGCCCTTAGCTGTTAGCCCACAATTGTGAAGTCGTAACAAGTATCTTTTGTGAATTGGAGTAGTTCTACCTCAGACCAGTGGGAAGTAAGAAGAGATTCATCTGCAAATTCACTCCGAATCCCAACTGTTCTTGCACCGGGTTTGACTGTTGGATTATACGCGTCCGTGAAACAACAGTGCGTATTAAAGCCGCACTGCTTGGACGGCAGATAACTCCAGCTACACGAAGTCGCAACCAGGAAATCTGTCACTTAAACCACAATGGCATTTTTGCAAATGAAACCTCATTTCATATGTCTGTGTCTCTGAAACAATCTGATGATTCTCCACGTTTCATGCAAAGGGAAAATGCTAACATTTTAGACGATCTCATCAAATCTGAAAAGTTTTACACTTTCTATATTTTTTTCTCTCTCCACTGAACTTAAGGGTTCAGTTTCATTCCAGAATTGAACAGCCTAACTCAGCCATGGAGGATAACCGAACCAGTCCCAATGCCATTCTCACCCTGGAGGACAATGTGACTTCCAAGACGCCCAAAAGGATTCTCGTCGTTTTGTTGGCAATATTCACAGCTGCAGCCATCGCCCTAACGGTCACCACAGGTAAGGAGAGACCGAAGGAGTCACAGCTACGACCAGTTAGGGGGCCTGGCCGAATATGTTGAGCGCATGCCAAATAGGAGTTTGAGAAAAATGTCTTAATGAACCTAGTCAACCTCGTTGTTCGTGGCTTTTTAATTAGCACTGCGTCTCGCAGTTTTCGATTATTATTTGCTATGAAGTCATAAATTCCACTGTTTCTTATGAAAGTAACTGTACGTGTTGCAGTTTATCAGGTTCCTTGGTGAGGATAGACCTGTAAGCAGTTGTTGTAATGAACAGTCTTGTAGTTGAAAGTTTATTTTAGATAGACATGCCTCCACACACGGCCGTAGAAACGGCCATGAAAGGAAGTGATGATTGCTGGTTTATATTCATTGAGGTCATGATGACTGAGTAATCGCTCACTCTGCTGCACTGGAAGTGCAGACTTTACATCTTGCTCGATGGAGTAACCACGGGGGGAGGAAGAACATGGGGCACGCCCACCCCCGTTTGAGGCCCACAGAAATTAGAAAAAGGAAAAAATCTGATGATAGTCCGCCATGGTCAGTGCTTTTACTGTGACCGAACCCAATGAGTGCCCGTTTTCCGAAAATGACGACCCCAAGTTCCTATTTTTTCCTTCCCCCTTCCCTCTTAAATGTACCCCGGTTGTGCCTCTGATCCTGCTGCTCAGCGATTTCTACAAAACTGAATCCTGAAATGCATGTTCAAACTAGTGGGACTCGTCCCTGTTAAATATGGAAGATGCGCACATGATCAAAGTTGACGTATCGATTTATATTTTCGGCTGGCTTGTTTTTACAGTTGTGTTCGCCGTGCAGAGGAATGACATTGCGAACGAATTGGACAAATTGAAGGCCGGCGGTAACGCACCGATTTGCACCACAAAGCAGTGCTTCGACTCTGGTAAGACTTTTCTGTGTGAGTCACATGATGCATTGTACGGAAAAAACACACAGGAGATAAGGCAAAGGGTCAAAACATTGACACTTATGTCAAGAGACAATTTTAGATTATAAGAAGGGAAAACCTAATAGTGACCGCCATCCACTGAATGCATTCTGAACAATGGCCTCGAAAAATAATGTTTGAAACTTGGAGCGAAACTAAACAATTCCTCGGCAACTTTTCCTCTAGGATCCAATGTATGTATTCTATTGAAATGCTATAGTCTCCCTAAATTTGCAGATTTTGTTCTAGAACTTCCTTTTTTTCATCTAAGTTTCTAAAAGAACAACCGTAGTGATGGATTCCACAAGAAATTTCACCCTCTACAATTTTCTTAATTTTTTATTTATCAGTGAAACTGTGTACCAAAACTGCCACACTGCCAATTTCTTGATACAGAATACCTGAATGTACAAAAATTGATATTTTGCTCGTGGAGTAGGTTTCCTATTCAAATCTACCGCAGTCTTACGCTGACTGCAAGGTTCTAAGGAATTCAAAAATTTGCAGCGCCTTACTGAGGAAGTATATAAGGGCCACTTGCATTTTTTTTCGAGATAGTAAGTCGCCGCGGCGTGACGGTTACCAAGGCGAAATAGCAAATGGAAAAAGTGTTTTTGCAAGCGGCCCTTATACGCCTCCGTACCCCACAAAGTTCCTAAGTGACAATTTGTAATGTTATGACACCAATCGACTACAATTTTGTTTTGTTTCGGTAGAAAAATACAACAAACCTTAAATTAATCATAAAATGTTAATGATCGTGCATCTAGCCTTTTGATGCTCGCTTTTCGGCCCTATGAATAAAAAAATTAAGAGCTTGACAAACTACCAATTATCAGCGTCTGTACGACACTTTCTCAACGTTATCCCGGCTAACACAGATGTCATTTTACCATTCCACTATGATCAGCTTATGGTTACCTGAACAACATGGATCAGAGCAAGAAACCCTGCGATAATTTCTTCGAGTACGCATGCGGCGGTTGGATCGAGCGCCACAAGGTTTTAGAGAACCGCACGAGCTTCTCTATGTTCTCGATAGTCGGTGACGATCTGCTGGACAAGCTTAAAGGTAGTAAATGACAAAATGAGAGTGTCGGCACACCCATAAACTCTGCCATCGTTCCATCTTGACCTGAGTCAAGCTTGTCATCGTCACCGCCAATGGCATGGTCATCGCCACAATAGTCATCGGGATCACTCTCATCTTCGGCACATTTCTTGTCACCGTGACAATAGTGACAATGCACCATCGGCAATTGTGTGAAAATGAACCCGATTACATGAGGAGCTAGACCTTTGCTGTCATCGACAAAATCATCGACGGTCAGCCGGATCACTGTCATCGCCATTCTCATTGGACACGTATTATTGTCAGTGTCGACATTCCAACATTCCGATTATTAGTTGGGCAATTTGGATAATGGTTGAATAACTTACGCTTGCTGTTTTGATCATAATTTTACTCCAACCAGTTCTCTTTGAACGAAGCCCTGCTGCTGGTGAGCCTGGTTCATATGACACTTTAAGGAAGGACTACAAGTCATGCGGGGACATGGGTAAGTAGTCACCTCATGTAAATGTTTAGTTAATAAAGGGATTTTTGAGCGTGGACGGACTTTACCTGAATCGTATATATGAGTTATTTGCGAGTGACTTTTATCCTTGCTAACAATGGCGCATCGAGGTTGGGGGCGGCAAATGAGACTTATACTAAAAACCGGGTGTCCAGTTTTTTCAACCATGAAAGAATCTTCAGCCCCTGAGAACTCGATATAGACCCCTCCGTCACATCCTCAGTGTTTTGAGAAAGGCGTTTTCATCTTACTCTGGGCCTGTCTCATCCCACCAACAGACACCATCAACGAACTTGGGACCAAACCTTTGACTGACCTGCTCACGTCGCTCGGTGGTTGGCCCGTCCTCGGGGACAACTCAACGGGCGGGAACTGGGACCCGACCGCCTTCGATTTCGAGAAGCTGTGGGCCGACATCAGGGGCAAATACAACATTGAGTTGTTTGTTACCACAGGAACGTATGGAGATCCTGACATCAAAGACAAGTACAAACTGAATGTGAGTTGTTGACGTATACACAGCATCGTATAAATTTGTCCATCCCACGCTGGAGATGAGAAAGATTATAGTTTTCCAGAATATAGGAGCAATTGATACTGTCAGCGCTGGTTGGCTGAGGTTCTTTGTGGGCACTTGCCTAGGGAAAACTCCCAAAACACGAATTCAGAAAACACGTAAATATTCTGAATCTGAATCGCATACACGGCAAAGCCTCCATCAGGGAACATCACACCAACTTGAAGTTTAGTTTCACTTTTAGGGCGTTTGGGGCGCAAGCTTATTTACAAGCACTAAACAATTTAACAAGTTCGGCTCGAAAAGTTGCTTGTGATGTTTTACCCAATTCATTCCAGAAATTCTAGTGTTGAAGTGATATATGGACAACTGAAATAATGAAACACAATTATATAGGTCAACTAATCCCAGGAGACGCAATTTCTGCGGTGGCTCCAGCCTAACGCTCGCGTTCTTCAACTTCACGTGGGCGAGCAATTGGCGAGCCAAACACCCTATAGTTGGCAATTGAGGATATTGTAACCTGCGCGTAGCACCAGTCCACGAGCGTGGCACCATCGCTGTAATATCTTCAGCTCGCCGAATTAGGCTGCAAACTGTATGTACATACGATACTGAAGGAAGAAGGCATAGCGATTACATGCTTTGATATAGTTCCTATTTTCCTGAACAGGCAGATACCCCTGATTTTAGGGTACTAAAGGGCGACACCAAGAGGAAACGCAGGCGAGGAACTAAGATTTTGGTGAGAGATATTCTTATGGCAGATTTGTACGTGTTCAAGACGACAGCATTTCGACATTTGTGTATAAAAATTGTAATTATTTTACTCTCGGAATGTATTCTTATTTTCATATTTTATGTCATCAGTCTCCATTACTGCATTTGCATGTGCTAACTCTTTTTCCACATATTATCAAGTTATTAATTTGTTTTCTGAAACTGTAAAATGTAGATGGTTATAATTTATTAATTCATAATTCATGCATATACATATTTAATTCAACTGCTCCTTGACAGACTGACGAAAACAATGAGGCCGAAGATGATGGGGTGAAGATTCTTGTGCTGGAGAGGTATTCCCAGGTAGGTAGAGATTTTTGTAAATGTTTAAATACCGTTCAGTTACATATGTCAACAACGATTACTCTCAACTATTCAAAGCACCATGGGGAACTGAACAGGACTGAGAGAATGATGTATTGGCCATCTTTTTGGTAGTGTACCACTGTAAACTCAAAATTTGCAAACCCGCAGATTAATCGACATCTATATTTACCGCTGATTTCGCCTGGAAGGCAAATTGTAACAGAGGGTGTTAAGTGCAATATGCTGGGTGAACGGCAAAATCTCAGGCGAAGTTACAGATCAGCAATGCATCAGTCAACCACTGGTCGATTTTGCCTGGTACTCACCATTTGTTCAAAGGATATCAATGAAAATTACCACGAAGACGACAAATGGTCACTGATCGAAATTGACCTAAGGTGAAGATTCCGCATTGAGAAAAAAAGGAAACCAGCTGAACATGATGTGGTACAAACTGGCTGGTTCCCGCCCAAATTCCGCTGGTCCCCATTACAATTAATTAATCTCATTACTATTTATAGAAGAGACAAGCCTATCTACAATACATGATCGACATTGCTGTAGCGCTTGGAGCGAACGAGACGGTTGCTACTCAGGACATGACCGACGTCATCGATTTCGAAACAAATATAGCAACGGTAGTTAATGTTCTCTTTCAATGAGATATTACTTATTAAGGAAAGACTGTGGTTAAATATATATTTATAGATTTTAAATAATGAAGACATTATGCCTTTGGGGGCAAACTTGAGGCTTAAAACCCAGCATGGCTTCATGCCAGGCACAGATTTTAGTCTTACGGATCCCCTCAGTCGAAAACGACTTTTGGACGCTGAAAAGTAGAAAACAAAAAGCAACATGTTTTGTTGTACGTGGAGGTAATTTATAAATCACTCATACATAAAACGTTTTAATCAAGACATTTTTAAGAAAGGAAAACTTTGTTTCGGCTGTAAGCAATACTCAATTTGAAATGCATTTCCCGTTCCATAGATGACTCTTCAATATACAGACGATGTAGGAACGACAACGTCTCTCAAGGATATTGGACAAAATATGGTAAAATTTTACAACGAAACTTCGTGTGTTTTGCCAATTTATGACCCGTCACGAAAGAAACCAATAGATATGTCGCCAAAGCTAGGCAGTAGGGGGACGTTTAAAGTCTACAATAGCCTGCATCGCTCGCTGCAAAGTTTTTCCACGCAGAGACTTTTCGTAGATGTGTTTTGGTTTCAGATGAGGCTTATTAAAATTTACAGGAGATTGGCACCGATAGGCTGTTGTCATTGCAGGGCTCGATGGCCGAATCATGCATTTTTAAGAACCACTCATTGATCAGTGAATAATACGGCCGTTTTACAATTGTGCGCCACCAAGAGTTTTCATTGCGTTGGCCAATCACAATGCGCGAAAGTTGTCGACCCAATGCGAGTTTAAAAAGGGTCGACAAATTTCGAGCGTTGTGATTGGCCAACGCAAACTCTTGGAGGCGCACTATTCCGAATCTTCCGTGTTGTTTTGGTGCAGATTGACTGGGTCCGTTTATACCAACTCATGTTACCGGAAAGCGTGGGCGGTGTCACCGGTGACGAACCCATCGACAATTATAGGCCCAACTACGTCGCCGCCGTCACACCGTGGCTCACGGAGCAAGACGACAGGTAGGACAGAATCGGTCGGACTGATTTCATCATTACAATGCATTGCTGCATTATCATCAGAAACCAGCAGAAAATGGTTGTTTTACGGAATGTTCGCCCCGCTTTCGATTTTGGCCACGCACCCCGTACGGAATCAGCTTATTTAGGTACGTCAACCAAACTAATGTTTGAATTGAGTGATTTGGGGGGAAATCAGAATTCCTACGTGTATTCGCTTCATTCCCACCTGTAAAATTTCATTTTTGAGGGGGGGGGTAGATCAGGCAGGATTGTTTCAACTTTCCGACCCTATAGGCCTACAGTTTACAGGATGATACTCTATCAGTCCAGTCCTGCATATCAATCATTTCTCAAGGTTTGACCCCGCTCTTATCACGCATTCAGCAACTATGCTCCATTATATGCCTTGTCGCGGACATCTTGAATAAGGTTCACGTTTGCAACTTCTAACCTGTCAGAGTGAAGGCCAACTACATGATATGGCGACTGGTCACCCATATGGTGCCCTTCATGAACGAGGCTTTCCTGGCAATCCGGCGGAAATTCATAATGGCTCAGTCGGGCGTTACGCCCTCCTCAGCCCGCTGGAAGACGTGCGTCTCCACTGCCAATAGCCAGTACGAATTCATCGCCGGGAAGATGTACGTGGACGACTACTTCCCCGCAGATGCAAAGCAGAAGGTATACCGTTGTTTTACACTTCAGTATAACGCCAGTTGGTTTGTGGTCACTACTGCACTCCTTTCAAACCGCGTGACAAATTTACCTGGTTTGCTGTGGCCTAACTAAGGGGTGGAGGGCATAGAACAGGGGCGAAAGGACAGGCCCGTAACAAGTTTACAAGTAAACTCCCGAAGAGGGGATTGACCAAGGCGAAAGATACCAAAGCGCACGGCATTCTTTTGCAAAATGTTCTACTATAGCTCAAAATCTTTTTTGCCTCAAAAGTGGACCTTTTAGTCGCGCGTGTGTGTGAGGGTAGGGGTGCGGACATACCCCGTGCACCCTCCCCCAGTTACAGGCCTGAAGGACAGCCCCCCCCCCACTCAAGGCTTGTGCCCCCTGTGTGCCCCTAGCTCAGAAATTAGCAGAGGAGAAAACGAGGTGGTAGTCCGCCCCGCTCAGTGTTTTAACCGTGACCGAACCCATTGAGTACCCGCCTCTAGAGTCTATAAAGGCCTCCAAAGGCCCCTCACAAAAGTACACATATTCGCCAGTGTAGATTTATCTATTCCATGGACTATCTCAACCGGTACTAAATACTCATTAAATTAATGCCCAAACAATGTAAACGTTTGTTAGAACTACAGAAGAGGTCGTGTCAAGTAATTCGATAATGTGTCTCTTCCACGACTCAGCCATGTTACAAAGTTGGGTCGCTATTGCAATCATTTTTAGCTTGAACATGTAAGCAAAAGCATTACGGTTTTCTCTTAAGAATGTCCGCTGATCACTTGATAGATCTGCATAGTATGTTCCTATAATGGAAATTAATAAATTGACATCGTTTCAACATCAAAATTTAATGCATTCATGCATTGTTGGGCACACATCAAAACACAATTTCACGTCAAATCTACCGTTACGGTAACTTGGCACAAAACATACTGCTGTGTAGTTTGATCTCCAACAGTTGTAAACAAAACATTTAGGAAACTCAGTTGTGTGGATGTTCGACTACAATCACCATTTGTAGTTTAACTTTGCTATATTTTTGTCAGACACTGGACATGATTAAAGGTCTGCAGGCGGCTTTCAAGTCCATGCTGGCCACAAATGACTGGCTCCAGAAAGAAGATAAGAGCGTGGCTGCAGGCAAGGTCAGTTCAAAGCCGCATCACGTTCAGCCAAGGGTCAAAAGATGGGCGAGAGAATCAGAGACTGATTCTAGAGAGTATGACTTCGACTGCATTTAGCCCTCTATAAAATTGTGTCCTTCATACTTAAATGAGGCCTGTTCACTTTCACTTGCAGGTAGATGCAATTACAATCGAAATCGGCTACCCGGAGTGGATAAAGGACAACGCGAAGCTTGATGCTGAGTACGCCAATGTATGTACACGTGCAGTTCAGTTCTATATTAATCCAGAGCCAGGGATCGGGTCTCCAATGCATCTAGGACAAAATGGCTTTTGATGCCATGCGAGTCACTGCACTTTAGCCACTTTTACCTTGCCAAGCAAGGGCGCAGATTTCGACTTTGTCAAGAGGGACATGATGGCGAAATTCCGTTTTATGAAACCTACAATCAAATCCAGAGGTGGGAGCGGGTGGGCGTACGGGGAAGGATCTTGACTTGAACACTAGACGATGCGATTTTGATGTCTTAGAAATGTTCGTATTAACTACCGTAGACATCTAACGTAAAGAGTCACACTACTGCCCCATTTCATTTTCTGCCGAATCCATTGAAAAGCGTGCATTTGGCCCATTACCCTGGTCAAAAGGGGCGGAAGCTATAAGCCCACATCTCCCGGTATTGGTGTCTGACCTCTCGAGATATCATTCAGCAGCGCACCTGCGTTAAATGTGACGATAACATAGATAATATTTACTGTCACCTGCCTCCAGCTGACGTCTAAGGAAAACGAGTATTTTCAGAACAGCATAAGGTACCGCACCTGGACTTCTCAACGGAATTTGGCACTCTTGCGTCAGACAGTGGATGTTGTGAACTTACTGTAAGTATACGATTTGCTCAGTGAAGTAGCCTACAACCAAACTGGGGTTTTCGGCTTTCTCAACTTGGCTCTTCAAATCATACACTCCATTCTCAGCTGTAATTTTTGGCTTTTCTTCGAACAAGCCTCGGAGCACTGTATACCTTAACAAGAGAGATGTGGTACCCTATGTCTACAGTACACGTGCTAATGTTAACTGTGTTTTGTTTCAGGTGGTCTGTGATGTCGCCGACCGAAGTCAATGCGTTCTACTCTCCTCTCAGGAATTCAATTTGTAAGATATGCCATCGATCTTTCTGTAATCATCAGTCAAAAAAAGGCACTGTCCGAATTCTTCCTCCCTTTCAGCTCACGATTCGTAGCCATAAGTGTGATTGGGAACAAACGATAACCATATTTCTTGTTGGGAACTCATGAATCCACCAACCAAACCACCCACCCATCCACACTCAACCCATGAATTTCACACCAAACTGACCAATCCACCAAGCCCATCATCCAACGATCCACTAATCAACCAATCTACCTGAAGCACCTAGCAACAACCAACACACACCTACCAGCAAACTCACCAACCTAAAAACTTACCCCACCCACCGACCAGTATAATATAGATCCATCTTCCACTTTCCTTCTCTACACCCTTAGCCGACTAACCAATTATTATAACACTCACCAAAGTAAGCAAGTGCAGCTAAATCGAACCAGTCAGTCAAATAAGTCAACACTCATCAACTAGCAATCAATAAAAGAGCGACCAATACCAACTAGTGAAACAATAATTCTACCCACCTATCCACACAATGAACCCACTCTTTGGTTGACCCTCTCGTTCGCCTCCCGTTATCTCATGGGTTTCTTTTAATGTATTTTCCCCAGTATTCCCAGCAGCCATTCTACAGCCTCCTTTCTACACCAAGGAGCTCCCCTGGTAAGTGATACCCCCCCGCAGGTCATCCAAAACATCATTTTGGGGTAACTTTGCATCCTTCCAGTAACATTTTGAAATGAAATTACTAAAAACTATCCAAGTTTTTGAATGTAAGAAAATACAAAATAGTGCTTCTTCTTTTTAAACGTATCGTAGAGGGCGGTAGTTGGTTTCTCTTCCCCCATTTGCTCCAATAAATGATACAATGTTATTTTTTCAATGTTTCCATTTTGCAATTGGAGGTTAATAAGTCTTCTTTTCACGTCAACACGCATTCCTGATTTCTCTCTCAGGTATTCCAATTACGGTGGTATAGGCGTGGTCATTGGGCACGAGATAACGCATGGTTTCGATAACAGCGGTAAGTTTGCTTTTCTGCGGCTAGCAAATCACCAGAGCAGAGTCTCGTTCAACTCGAGTTTTAAGAGGCTACGGTTATCGTTTGGGCTCAGAGGGGCAAAAATGAAAGCCACGGGAGGAGGTCATCTTCGTACAAAAACATTCCATGCAAGGCTATGATTGCTTCAATCTTTAATGTCCAAAACTTAAGGTCAAAATACTATTCAAATACCTTACTTGCGTAGTAGCAAAAGTCGTTCCAATTTTAGTGCAACAAATCGTTGATGATGTTTGCTCTCTTCACAGGAAGACTGTTTGACAAAGATGGATATTACAGACAGTGGTGGAGTCAGCAATCCATTAACAATTTCAAGGCGAAAGCTCAGTGCATCATCAACCAGTACTCCGACTTCGTCATGCCTGAGAACAACAAAAATGTAGATTTACTTTTTGTTTTTTCCTGTTACCGTCAACCGAATTCTCTTTGACGAAATATACGGACTTCCGCTCAGCTAGAACACTCTTTGTCTCGTCATTGCGTGGAACCAATTTGTCTGCAATTGTATTCGATGATACAGTGCCAAAATACAAAACATTTTTAATTCTTTTACACAGCTTGACGGAGTTAAGACAGAAGGAGAAAACATCGCTGACAATGGAGGCTTAAGAGAAGCTTATAAGGTATCAACGCCACAAGAATTACATTTATGTTCAAACTAATTACATTTCCGTTACACGTTAGAGTATCATTTTATGGTTGTGTGTGGATATGCCAGCACCCTTCTAAATAATTTCTTTTTCAAAATTCTTACCCCAGGCTTATATCGACCACAAGTCTGAGCACCCTCGCCTTCCAGGCATCGAATTAACTAACAAGCAAATGTTCTTCCTGTCATTTTCCCAGGTAAATCAAAAGTTTTACACAATGAAAATTGCTTGAAGTTTAATATGCTAAGCGATCATGACCCCCATAACTCCTCGAAGCAGAATCTCAAGCCAATGCCTTAATGCTTCATGTCCACTTCCCCCCATCGTGACGAAAATATAGATGCGTTACTTAAAATCGTCGGCCATCGCTGAACAGTTTCCCTGGGAGGACATCCGAGATGAAGCCATCTTTAACCCAAAATGAGAGTGGTCAGTTGTCGACGGAGTATCGAATCCGCATGCTCAACTGGGTCATGCTTAAAATGAACGGCATTCGGTGTGCCTGCGACGGAGATGGAGACTGGTTTTTGCACGCTGCGCACGCGTTGAGAAATTGGGTGTATACGATGACATCATTTGATTTACTTCAAAATGTTTCATGGTTTTGAAAGGGACCCGGCACGCAAACTCGAACCGTACAATAACCGGAGACTTTTTCTTCATGCATTGTCATGTTATTTTTGTTTAAATTCAAGTTATGGTGCAGTGTTTACACGCCGGCGGGAGCGGATAATGCAATCGAAAACGAGCACAGCCCCGGCCGATACAGGTTGGTTCCCGTCTCTCATTCTATCATTTTCTGCATCGCAACAATACACACATAATCTGCCTTGCTAACAATTTGCAAAAAATTGTGATCAATACTAGTGCAACTTCAAAATCTTTATTCAGTTGATAAGTAATGCCGCCCAAACATTTTGAGGCTGCGACAACAGAATAGGCATGGAACCAAGACATTTTCCGAACAAACGGGGAAAAACTTTGCGTATTAGAATGTGACCGATAACTGACAATTTAAAAGTTGTGCATCTGAAATATTGAAAGACCTTTCACTGTCCAATTAAAATTTCTTGAACATTATCAGTAGGCCTAATGATCCTCTTTAATTGGTTACTTTGATAGGGTCATCGGCCCGCTGCAAAACAACGAAATATTCCACGCCGCATTCAACTGCCCTGCTGGAAGCTACATGAACCCAGACGTCAAATGCCGGGTCTGGTAAAAACGTCGTCCCAGGAATTTATGACTTTATAAATCTGTAGTTCTTTGCATATAAGACTTACCATAAAGTTAAGATGTATCAATTACACTACATCGGCAATGTTCAAATGACAGCGAGGAAATTTTTCGCTCATGAATGTGCACGAGGGCAAATGACCGTCGCAGAATGCGGTGGATGGAGGAAGCGCGCCACAGCTGCAGACACAAAACGGTGGGTCGTTTGTTTACTGCACTACATTCATTGCGCTCGTACGTGTCAAAGGCACATTGCAATTCACATGAACTCCGTCTATCCAATCAGAGTTCGAAAAACTTATGTCATACTTCATAAAATAGCTGCCCTTTCCAGTGGCGTGTAAGGACGCTTGCGACAGGGACGAGTAAAGTAAAATAACAGACATTGGAATAGCTCATAGTTCATTATCTTACAAAAAACAAACAAATATTCACCTCGCTCTGTAGTCAAATTGTAGCAATATTGCAACATTCATTTACTCATTCGCTCGTCTTCTGCTGAAACATTCTGCTATTTTATTCCAGAAATTAATGTTTGCTCACTTAATGCAGAACGCCTTCGTCGTAGTTATGACTTGATCTTCTTGAAGTCAGTCTTTCAAGTTGTGATTGTGCTGAAAAATATAATTAGGGTTTGTAAAGGACAGAATAATTTTTTTTACATTTTGCTAAGACTTTGTCACTTAAATGTCAAGTTGCTTTTCAAAATACGATCAAAATAAAGAATATTTCATCCATTATTAAAAAGCGAAGATGAGTTGTTGAGCAAATACTGTAAAGTCTCTTCTATTTATAGGCTTTCAATTTACTGAGTGTTATATTCCAGTCTCGTAACCTTGGTGACGTCACACATTCACAGTCTGTTAACCTTCAATGTAGTTCCATTCACGCGCAACATATGTACCAATAATAATAATATCCAGTCGAGATCTCACTGCGTTGCACAGTTGATCATAATAACGCGGCATGCATGAGTTGAGGTCGAGGACTGACTACGCATGTACATGTATATGTATAGGTCAGCTGTGTCGGCATCTACGCCTACATGTAGGGCACCTCAGTCTGGGTGTGACACTGCGCCGATTCGCAGACTAGTGTAAATTCTGACTGGAAGACCCGGTCTAATTATGATGGAGGCCTAGCTACGTAGTAGGTGGACTCGTGGAACATAAGAACCCTTCTTCTCGTAGTACAACCCGAAGCTGTGTGTAACGCAGAAAATACCATGTCCTCCCACATAACAGCATTTCACGGCGATACCTCATTTCCAGCAAAAATAGAGTCGTATACGAATGCATAATATATTCCTCCATTGATGAACGCACAAGTTCCCACCCGCAGTGCACGCACTGAGAATAATTCCTGCCCGAGCAACGGTTGGCATTCATCATTTAGCTGATGTGGTGACACTGTACCGGAAAGGCAGCATTGACGGCGCATTTGCGGGAGATACTTCGTCTACAGAGGTGAGAGTACTACCATTAAGTCAGCGTTTCGAACGACTGCGGTAAATTTATAAGATAACGATAATCAAATATTGCTGAGAACAACAGACGAGATAAATGCATGTTTGCCTCGTGTACCAGCACCGATGCTTTTTGTGTGTGTCAGACATAATCGTCCTGTGAAACACAGGTTCTCTCTCTGTATTCAGAGAGCCTTCTTATACCATCAAGCCTTACTACATTCATTAAAAGAAAAGGCTCGCGTCTCTTTGATATGCCGTATGCATATGAGACGCGCCCATCTGTGTCTTGCCAAGTGAGTCACATATACCCACATTACATGATATTACAAACACATAGTGCTCTGCATTGGTGTTCATGTTTGTCGTGAAAACTGCCAACCACGCAGCCATCACCTATTGACTTTTGTAACCTAAACTTGCTTTCAACATAAAGTACGTTGTACTTACTTACAAGAGTTAATGCCATAGTAACTGACTTTGCCTATTCTGTTTCTACTATCTCTTTGAAAGATGAAAACAAATATCCTGTCCTATATTAAAACAAGGGAAACACGCCACGAGCTATTAAGAAACTACTGCACGTCGACCGTATCATTTATCTTCTTAATTTCTGTTTAACCATGGGTGTATGCCTTTTTCCGGAGTATTTGTACATCCGAACTCATAAATTTATTGTTGACACAGTGACCCCAGTTCTATGTGTCGTCGATAATGCGATTTCTCGTCGTAATAAACACTTGAATTCACTTTTTCACACTGCCAGCCACAATGGGCCATACCGTACAAAATTGTTCACACTGAGGAGGCCACTGCACTGTTGGAGGCTTTGTACGTCACCATGCATTGAACTGAGTTCCTGCATGAACTGTAACCGGGAAATACGCCCATCCAGGAAACAAAACCATTTAACTTGTCCAAGATAAAACAGAAGAGACTCCGGAAACTGATCGCTGTATAGGTCTCCCTTCGATGAATAGTATCGTTTGTGACACGCACCAAAACATGTTTAGGGATCACATAATTTACTTTTCAGACACACGTGAGTTGTTCAGTGTTTGAGAAAGGAAAGACGTAAACTACACAATTATTTTACTGCCTGCAATCCCCATGCTTTTACATAAATAATGTAGTGATAACAAGGCAAATGTCAGATGTGGAAGCTCCTTCTAGGGCTGGAATCTAATCTTAGATCGTAAACCTTGACGCATGTGTATAATAAAGTGTTTGATCTCATGCACTCGACGATGATCTCAGTTCTGATGATAACAATGGAGACTTTTCATGTACAGTATAGAGCCTGAAGGCACCATGGCATGAACACTGCGGTGAATTTGTTATTAATTTGCAGCTGTGTATGTTGCCATTTCCTGCCTATTTGCATTGCATGAAAACATCAAGACAGCCTCCTTGGTTTTGAGTTTTTTTAAACATGCCTGACAACTTCTGGTGCTGTCGCACTGGTGTCAATTCAGATACAATATCTCACAGTATGGGGGTTTGTCTGAGCCCCAAAGAAGAGCTTACTTAAAACCATTCGTTCATAAACCCTGTTCACAGATCAAGGCTTGCCATACGGACTCGGCAATGTAACATCGTGCCAAAACACCATAAAAAATAAAGACAAAGAAGTGCAAAAAAGGGATGGCACCCCCTCAAAAATTGTTCGACATTTTATGCAAAGCGAAACTTCTAGCTTTTATGACATCACTGTTTGACACATGAGCAATAAAATTCGCATCAGCACTGTCAGGAGTTCACAGTACAAACGTGTAGGCTTAATGTTAATACAGGACATAGCCTGTACATGTACCGCAATACATGCAGGACAATCAAGTGCAGGCAGTGGACAAACTGGATACAGTAGTTTTCGCATAGGGAAATGTTGGCTGTCATTTTGCACCCAGACAGTGGGCGTTAGATCGTAGTCCATGATTATGAAAGTCCCCAATCGACAAACTTAGTTATTTCCCGGTTGCTTCACCGAAGGGTTCATTGCAGGTGAATTTCTGATGTATGGTGACGAAACATTCCCACAAATGATGGTACCTTTTCGAAAGCAATTAGATTAGGCCACGCCAGTCAAAATGGCGGCATCTGTGTTCGTGGACTGCTAAGAAACGGGTTCATGGTTTGTTGAGAAGTACGGAGGGGTCAGCTGGGTTTGACCCTTGCTTTGAGACATTTTCTAAAAGAAGTGAATGGTGTTTTTAATACACACAGTGGTGTGTAGCCACCGAACGTCGATGCCTTTGCGGCAGCCTGTGTGCTGAAGGCGTTGTGCAGCTCCCAAAATACACGTACATGTAAGCTGCACGAGGTCAACTTTACATGAAAGATTAATTTCGCAGCGACGTGGGTTCAGGCAGTCAAAAGGCATGTTTGTCGATATCTTGCACAAACCTGACACCTGTCCTAAATACCTGGACAATACCGAGTGATTCTGTGCCAAAATGCACAAATAAAAGTCGGTTGATTGATAAGTTGTTTCAACATTTAAATATTCGCCTTTCTCTGCATTGATCTCAATATCTTCTCCTACGTATTATCCGTTATGTAAAGCAAAACTTGGCAAAATTCATGAAGTTGCCATCGAGTCAACATTTGGCCCAAGTCCCAAATTCTCCGATTTCAATATGATTTTTACATACACCCTTGTGAGGGGGGGTTAAGGTTAACAAGCCTGGGATTTGCTCTTCAGATTGATTTTCTGATTCGGTTGATTAAATTCATCAATACAGTTCAGACTGTGAGATTGAGCTCTTTTTTAGGTGAGACCCCAGATCTGACATACTATTTGCCATATTATACTCTGTATCAGTATTTGTTTACTGTTTGTCCGGGGCCAAATTCAATTCGGGGCCAACGCCCAGAAGTTCCAAACTTATTTGCTGCAGTTCTGTCCGGATTTTACCCAGTACAATCTTCAAGAAAAAAAATCAACATTCTCTAACATGCTGAGGGACTTGAGAGAGATGGTGACGGGGGCGTGGCTGTGGACAATGGTTCAAACAATACAGAGAGCTGCAAGAGGTCCAGTAAGTCGACTCCACAGCAAGCTAAATCACAAGTCAATCAAAAGTATAACAGGGAACGGACGGTAGCGAAGAACTTTTGTTTTTTCATAATTCATTGGAATAGCTTGTGACTTGACTTGAAACTCAATGACTTCGTGTCCGACTTGTGGTGGCTTGTGGGGACTCATGATGGCCTCGATACAACACTGCAGACCTCTATATTGTCTGCTCAGAAATTCTGAGCGGGTCACAGAGGGGAGGGACATGGGTGTTACAATCGACAAGACATGTGTCGGGTTTTGCACCTCTCCTCCCTCCCGTTTTACCTCTGCCAAGCACTTTGATCGTAATGCATATAATTATAACAATTAAAACAGCAATCGATGTCAAGTCAAACAAACTAATGCGAACGAAAACTTTTTCTTTTCTCTTCTTTTCTCACAGTGCGAGGCATTTGCAGGACTGACGTAATCATGACGCCCAAAGGGTTATCCTACTTTCATTTAATGGGTCTTTTGACAGTCTTCACCAGCTTGGTTCCTCACCCATCTTACAGTGGTATCACCGTGACTGTCGAAAGCGCCGATGCGTATAGCGCCCTCCTGCGCTGGAGATTGGCCATTTCAGAAAACACGAGTGTAATAGGGTTTACCGTTACAATTCAAGTTGGTAGCACATCGAGAGAAGTTGAAACAGTGAACAACGGTTCGGCTACGTCATACGAGCTCTTTAACTTGGACGATATGAGGGACTACAACGCTTGCGTCACGACCAAAGTCGAGTCTGGTGCCTCCGAGACAGGCTGCGCCACATTCGAAACGCCTCCCGGCAACAGCACGTACATAGCAATCGCCTGCGCCATCTTCTTGCTCCTCTGCTTCATCATCTTCGGTGTCTTGGACTTTGTGTCGAGCAACAAGCACAAGGAGCAGATGACCCGCAAAGAGGAGGAACTCCTGGAGCAGGGCTGGCAAACCTTCCAGCGGAACTCCAAGAAGAAGCAGAAGGGTAAGAAAAGAGCGGCACCCAAGAGACCCAGACCCGACTCATCTGTCGATTCTGATCCTGTTGCGAGCGCTGAGACACCCTCTGGCGACGTAAGGACCAGCCCGCCCATCTAAACTCACGAGACAGATGGGCTACGTCTGAAAGTGTTAGCCACGACTGGAAAATAATTACTCATGTGGCAATCTTCAACAGCCACGTATGTTACTATACTCGAGACTGCAGCCACAATCGTCGGACGCAGCCAAATCCAGTTTTATCTTGGAGGGTACCCACTATCATAGATTACTACTGTATATTGTTGGGAGACTTTGAGACATTAGGTTGTTCTGAGCATGCGTCCATTTCTCTGAGCACCCTCAGGGTGCACCGTAAACAAGTAAATTCTCACAGACAGTAGTGATAAATCCCCATACTTCACAAATATTTTAAAAATACTCACAACCCTCACAGTTGTTCAGGCTGCACAGAAAAACGATGTTCGACATGTCCCCTTTCAAGTTTCCTTCAAATTTTCACCCGAAGCAGACCACCCTAAAATGAAGATAATGTCCCTGCCCAGAAAAGTAGTCCTGTTGAAAAACCATCCCTCTGCAAAACCACCAAATAGTGCTATGGCACTTCTTTTGGACCCGATTCCACACAATTGCTCAGAATTAGAAGCCCAAAGTCCAGGCCAGAGGTTCAGTGCCGTATTTCTACAATTCCTCTATTTCATGGCTCTCAGGACTCTCTCATATAAAATATTTTGAGTGTATAACTTTTATCAATGAACTTGGCCGACGGCTCTTGTGGCTATTTACGTGGGTGCACCCGTCAATACTGTGAAAAAGGACCGGTATGTCTGCTGCCACCAGCGTCCCAAAGTCTCCCATCACTCAAGACCACTGGCTGGCATAACAAGACCGCTGGCTAGCATGCCCTTAGGCTGTATGTTTATGTTGACTACAGTGAAGCTTCTGTTGATTAGGCTGCTTTATGCACGAACGTCGACAGCAGCTTCAAAGCCCGACTTTCGAAGTTTTCAGCCCTTTCAAAATTCCATTGCGCTCGAAGTTTTGTGATGTAAGCAAAACCAAAGTGTTTAACGGAATACAGCCCATCTTACCCTCTAGGGTGCCTTTACTGGATTTATCGGGAAAATTCATGATTCCCTGTATATTGTATAGCATTCAACCCAACTGTCCACTCATGCAATAAAATAGGCGCTCAATGAAACAGCGCGAACTCAATTCATTTTTTTAAATACATGTACACCACTTTTGATATATGGGTCATTCCCTGAGGTTGGGCAAAATTTGTGGTGGTGTCCAAATTATATATCTTGCAAGGCTGGACACAGAGATCTGTGTTATTTTTACAGAGTAAATGACCTCCTCTACAGGCCATGACAGGTGGTAAAAGTTACCCATGTAACAAGGACACCGTCACAAATTGTGCCCCAACCTCATGGAATGACCCATATGTACCTTGTGGGATAAGCCAAATACTCAGAAAAACTGTTCCTAAAATTTAAAAGTACGCTTAAAGAAGGAAAACTTTAAAGTTATATATGTACACGCAGTTTACAGTAGAGCTATTACCGATGTCTGTGGTTCAATCAAAAGATTTTCGTGACAAATATTTGGCCATGCCCATCTTGGACATCTAATTGGAATCTCTTTGCTGGCGACCGTGTAATTTATTAAGTTGTTTCATGAACTTGATACAGATGACGGAATCTTAGGCAAATGGGCCAGGTCGCGTATTTCAAAAAGCCAAGGTCGTCGAGGAACAAGCGCCCGCAAGTCAGCGTATGGTTTGATGATGGGTACCAGGACTGGGCATGCGCTGTTTGAATACCGAACTGGCTCATTTATGAATGAAGAACAGCTGCAGTGTGTATCTTGCTAACCAATGATGGAAAATGCGCCCTCTCTGTACTACTGCTTAATGTACTGATAACATTTACTTCTCCTTTTGTAAAAAATCTCACTCGATGTGAAGCGTTTGTATATTGTGCAGAACTGAGGATTGTTTCGAAACTTTAACTAATTCAAGTTCGTGTTATCAAAAAACTCACCTATAGAGCCTTTTGAACAACTCCAACAAAGTAGTGCGATCAGTACAGATGTATACATTTTAGACAATATTTGCTGTGTAAATAGTTGTACTCGCTGAAGAAAGTTATATTTTGTTACAGTAGAAACGACTTGATAATAAAACGCTGCCTAAACGAAAATAGATATTGCTTGAATTCATTTAAGTGATATTAACAGAGGGTCCTTCAAACAGACTGGTAAAAATTTCCCTTTATTCAAGTACAGTTAAAACGGACAAAAAGATGCAATCGAAAGACAAACTAACACAGGAGAAAATCGGTGGCATTCAATTTAAGGGCGTGCATAGTTCAGAGGAAATACCCCAACGTAATTTGTAAATTACTTCCGTGTCAGTTTTAAAACTTCAAACCTCAGCAAAATTAAATAAAAATACAACTGTATGGAAAACAAGATTTGACATAGGGAGTGCACTTGAGTGTTAATTAATTAAGGAATCCCACTTTAAATCTTCACTGTTATGCACTGCAACAGGTGTAAGTACAAGAAATCTGAAATATCCTCGTTCCGCTAGATCATTTTAAAAAGGGTCAGTTATTCTCTGTAAGTTAATTCCATTCGCCATCGATTTCCCCCGTGACGGTTTTTGACTAAATCCAGGCGAAAAATGAAGTATTTCCAGGCCTGGATATCTCACATAATATCGCATCGCTGAATCTTCGGAGGTGGCTAGGGCTTAACTTTTATTTGTCCAAGGCTGTAAAACAAAAAAGTGTAAGTACTTGGACATGTCACATCATTTCCTCTGTCAGATTAGGCGTAAACTGAAATGAATCAAGGGTAATATTTCGGAAGCCAATTTTCTAGTCCACTTGGTCGATGATTTTTTTCTACAAGCTGTAGTGTCCAAACTATTTCGGCCATCGTGAACCGCATGTAGAAAAGAGGCCAGCAATACCGTCCCAAGAATCAGAAAATGACCACGTCAGCACCGTTTCTATCCGTATCTTTGTTCTTCTTGACCCCTTTGTCCGTCTGTTCGTCCTCCAGGACCGGTTTCTCGTCTGGATCTTTTTTCTCTGCCAGGTACGCAGACTTGAGTGCCATCATGACCACTAAGGTGATGAAAATGAATCCGAGCACGCACAGCGCGGCGATAAAGCTGGGGTTCCAGACCTTATACAGCGTCCAGAAAGACAGCGTGGAGACACCGACTGTCTGCCCGCCGCTGCCCACCGTGTACAGGTTCACGGTGTAGTATGTGGAGTACGTCAGGTCTGTTAGGGTGTAGGTCTCGGTAGCTACATCGCTGATGGTGTAATTGGTTCGGGAAGTGGCACCGCCGTCCAGCAGCAGGGCCAAGGTGTAGCTGTCAGCCGAGCTGTTGCTTGCCGCGATCCATGTCAGAGTAGCGGACGTGATGTCTGCGCTCACCGAGATGTTGGACGCGTAGTCCAGAGCCGACGTTGAGCCGAACGCCGTGAAAATTAACACAGTCAGAATAAACATAAAACGATGTACTGGCAAAGTCGTCGAGCTTCCTCCAGTAATCATGATTGTCGTTGATCTATCTCCTGCATTCAAATCAAATGAAGGATCCAAACGAAAATGAGGCATCCTGTACCAATTTGGCGCCGTCTTCGTGATGCTAGGAAGTGACGGAAGTTATGGGGAAAATTCGGAAAGCCTGCGCGCGCGCGTCGAGAACGTCCCAAACTTGGCTTGAAATAAGCGGGACGGTCACCAAACACTTAGTGTTGTCAGTAATAAATACTTTTGAAGTACATGTAGGCCTATGCATTTACACGTCATTCTGTTTTGGGTGTTAAAATTACTAGCATATATATAAAGGTTAGAAAATAATGAAAATACAAATACGATTTCACTTCCACTCTGTGCATAAGAACCAGATCTAACGGAAAAAATGTAATAGTCGACTGTCTCAAGTTCTTTAAGAAGAAATAACGCATACATAGCACCTACAGCTCCTCTCGATTGGACAATTTCTTTGAGATCTTGTACTAGTCTGCACAACGCCCTCTTGGGCTATCACAGTACAGAATATGAGAGGATGCTGACATCTGATCAATTCAGAATTATTACAATAAAATGCCCTGCCACAAATAGGTATGAAGTGAAGCTGAAAGTCAGAGACGTTGAGGTGACCTCACACAACAGACATGTTCCGTGTACTGATATATATAATCCTCAAGCAAACCGTTGAGAAATGGCACAACCTAAAAGCGCATGAACTATAAAGAAAGGCCGTTTGGCTTCCGCTCTTGAGGAGTTTCGATTTCTAAGCAGTTTTGATACTTACAAAAATTACGAAAGAACGCATCTCACCCTCCAATCTTCATCTGCTCAAAACCAACCAACAGCCATCTTTGTTTCCATTTGGTAGCTTGGTAAGCAAACCGTGCCTAAGTGTCGGACGGTAGCGGAGTAGTAATTCAGTAAGCTCGTTTGTTAATCGCTGAGCGTATGATGTAACAGATCGTTATTCGTCTTCTGTCATGCAAATTGCGCTCGAAAAGATCTCCTATTGTGTAGCTACGACAGTCGCAGAAGAGACCAAGCGACGGCGGACCGTATCCAAAAACAAGCGTCTCGATGCGACCCGCGTCACAGGGCCATTATGTGTGCCCCTTAGTTGGGTGAGCGCGGGGGGGGGGCAAGAGGAGGTTTGGATTACAAGAAGGAAAATCAGGAGCTGTGTTGGTTCGTCGAGATGGTTGGATTACATTTCATTTTCCGGGTTGTTCTTAGAGTGTCCTCTACATATATATTAACATATACTTATGTTAGCGATCATGTTGAGTTTTGATGCCGGGAGAGCATGCCTCGACAAACTCGTTATTCGATTACGTTGGGTATGCATGTGCTCATTAGCCTCTTTGAGGCATGGCAGATACAAGAGGAGGGCGCTATTTGGTTTAGTTAAAAATATTTTATGTTTACTCTAAATTTACCCACTTCATAGCGCCATCCTATTGTGTCCGCCATGCTTAAAAGAGGCTGATGAAGCCGTAAGAAGCCAAAGGACTATAGACACCGACTCCTTGGCTGCATTGTTCACCAAGTATATGGGCAAAGACTATCCGCGGACTGAGCAGGGAGTAGAAGCATCGTTGTTAGTGTCTCAATGGCGCAGGCTGCTTGCTTCCCAGGAGTTGTCACGGGGGAGGGTTTGGAATAGTACCCCCGCAGCTCATACTGCTCACCCTTCCCCAGTTGTGCCATAGGGGACTGGGATTTACAGCTATTTTAGAGCTAGTAGTTGAAGATGATACACTCGAGGTGGTATGCCGCAGATGCACTGTGGGAATGCTAGTTTTCGAAATGGTAACATTATCTTGGCATTTATCAATTAAAGTGATCAATACATGAATAACCACCCTTTAAATGATAACATTTCCGAATTACAAGCCGGCGGCCTTTGTTTCTATGTTGGAGTGGGTTAAACCAAGAATAAAAGCGAGGCCAGATGTCTGTAGAGGCTGTATTTTGTTCAACTCAAAGTCGAAATTCGCTTACTAACGACAAAAGTGCAAATGTTTTGAAATAAAAGATCATAATTCAATACCCATATCGGATTTTAAACACACTGGACTGGTTTCTTTAAAGACTACCTTGGCCCACTTTTAGGTGTAAATACCCTTTGGAGTGTAGTTCTTCGAGAGTGGTACGCTTAAGCTTCATGGCATCCGGCCGTTGAATAGGTTTCAGGAATTAGCCGTCCCTTTAAAGTTTATCGTGTCAGCTTAGGGTCAGTTTTTGAACTTCATTCTATGAATAGATAGCGAGAACTTAAAAACTATTTCGAGCTTTTATTTTCTTATAATTCAGTTTAAATGCACTTTGACCCTCAATAAATACCCGCAATTATTCTAAGAGTAACACTAATAGTTACAGAGTGCACAAGGCTAAATAACTGGACCGACGTACAACGCACTGATTTAAGTTAAGATCTCTGGTCCACCGAAATGAATGGTGTGCCCACATTAATTTTCAAACTAAGGGCAAACTATATTGGTCTCTCACTATCGTAGATAATACGATAGTGTGATAAATTTTGAAGGAGTTTCTACTTAGTTCGTTGCCACAGTTCCGACTGTCGTGGAGCAGATCCACTGTTGAAAGGTAAACAGGAATTTTTAGTGAAGTTCGTGCCTCACAATAGGGCCTAGTCGTTCCTTAAAAAATAGTCACAGTGCATGACTGAAATTGCAATCATAGTGCATGACTGCGCTCAATTAAATTGCGTGCGGGGTATTACAGTTGTGCATACAGCCAAATCATCGAGAGAAGTGAACCACACAATGGCGTCCATGTTCATGTGAGTTACTCCGACCTTTCAACCCGACAACGTAAAACGAACGCAAATAAAATCTTAAACTTAGGTTTCTATCGTATGGCGTAACTACATGTACATGTACGGTACATGTACAGGTACACGGAGGCCCTAGCCTATTTCGGGAACACGTGAGTGCTCGAGCATGCCAACAGCATAGCTTTAGCACTGCTTGAACCGAACCGGCCGGTACCAGCATATAGTAGGGACTGTACGTAAGGCAAAAACAAAAAAAATCAATCTTGAAGGGCTGTATTAGGTGTGTGTATTACCACATGCTCTCACAGATTTACGGGTTCGATTTCATGTATGATGAACTCATGCATGGCAGTCGTACCACCACCAGGACCAGCCCGCCCAGCCTGCATAAAGTGTTCCATTAGGGACAGCTCATAGTGTGCCATTTCTGTCGCTTTAAAGGAGCGTGCGTCCTTCTCGTCAGCAATGAAGTATAAATCCGCCGCCAAAGTAAGTTTCTCCTCCCTGGTAGTCCTGGGGTTGAGCATCGTCGGAATCCACTACTGGATGGAGACTAAGAGCTATCTCCTTGATGATCAGACGCTAGCCAGAATCGCCGAGAAGTACGTGGGTAAGTTGACGACTACATCAAATTAACACCGACGTCGCCAGACCATTTTAAGTAGGGGGAAGGGTTGTCGTCATGAAATTTGCCGACAGACCGTCGGCAAATTTCACGTGTGTAATGGTAGTCTGATTCCCAGACGTGACACTTATGTGAATTCTCCCTTCCTTTCCCCCTTCTCGCCATTCTCGCCAACGGTGTTTGTCGATAAAACTGACTTATCGCCACCTAGATTTTGAAGAAAAAACTGGTTTTCGAGAAATCTTCCGAGGAGTTTCTCCTATTTTAAAACTGAGAAAGTGCCAATAGGCCTATCCAACGAGTTTATGCAGTAAAAATCCTCAAAGGATTCTTTAAGGTAACCTTTTGCCTGAACCAAGTAATTGAAATGAACTCAGTTGTAATAAGCTGAAATCAATTAGCAAAGATGCACGTCCGTTCCTGACATCGAAAATCCACGTTTCCCTTCTTCCTGGACCTTCTGCGCAATGTATTTTCTGAGGGAAGGGGGCTGGGACACGTGTTCACGCGCACCACTGCAAATGTATTAACAAAGATGTGTGGCCCTTCGTGAAAACGAAAATCTTACTTGACCCGCCTTTTGGCTTTTCCTCACCCCACCCCCTCTAGCCACACCCTTGACGATGAATATGGTGATCTGCTTGTTATTTGTTGTACATTCGATCGAAGACTTGAATTTTGACCTTCGTGGAATGATTTCTTTGTCATATTCCAAGCTTCTTTAAAAAAAAGATCGTGCGATTTTAAAATAGTCAAATGATTGTTAGGATCAAACAGGCACCATTAAACCATCAAGAATCACCCCCTTGAGTTCGGCTCACCATAACCATGAACTGCATCACCCTATCTTCACCGATTTCCCTCATTCGCAGGGCTCCCCCACCAGGAGGCTTTCGACAAGGTCCACGCCGAGCTCATGGAAAGCTACCCCGGCCACATCCTACCACCAGAGGAGGCCCAGTGGATGTTCGTCAACGCGGGAGGCTGGAAAGGTGCTATGTGTATGATCCACGCCTCCATCACCGAATACGTGATCTTCTTCGGCACGGCAGTGGACACCGTTGGTCACTCAGGTTGGTCAGAGGGTAATATTTTGTCTATTATATTATGTGAATAGGTGGTATAAATAATAAAGCTGGTTGTATTGGATGGGTCTTTTACACTACACCACTAGTACCTTGGGTATGTCACGCAGCAAAACCATGCCTGCGTCTGTTAACCCATCCACGAAATGTATTTGTAGTGAACTTGAAAGGAAAAGCATCCTGGTACATGTGCATTACAGTTCAAGTGGACATGTGCGATATAACTTTATATTATCAGTTCGATCTCTGATTTCGAGAAATTCCCTTTTTTACTCTTAGGCCGCTACTGGGCCAATATATCTGACACAGTTTTGACCGGGACGTTCAGACAGTGGTCAGAGGGCACGACAGTCAGCCAAGTCTTCCACCCAGGTAGGTCTCTGATAAACAGGCAAAACATTTGGCCGTCACAAAATTTCATTTCTCACAATTATCTTTCAGAGACGAAGACAGATCATGCATCAATTTCAATAACTTGCTGATTAGAGATCGAGCAATGAATCATATCCCGAATCATTCAGTAGCTCTCCACCCAGAAAGTGGAGTCAAGCAAACATTCGACGGTGTTGGGGCTGCATTTCACCTGCTGTTTTGGCAGGTGAAATGTTTCTTTGCTGCAGATTTTCAAACTTGAAGCTGTTGCGACACATGTATAGCTAACTCGACTGAAATTGTCAACGTCTTATCCATAGGCGACACCATCCTGCACGTGTGGGGAGACGTCACCATGGTGCAGTGGTCAGAGGGCACGTGGATGGTGGAATACGGCCGGGGATTTCTCCCCTCCACTCTACCCTTCACTTTCTCGGACACCATCTTCAGCACCCAGGACATCTGGGGCCTGCTCAAGATCTTGGGCTTGTATATACGACTGCTATGCCGTGAACTGGCTTGCTACATGGGCGAGCTGGTGGACTGATGACTAGGATAGTAAGGCCTGTGCAATCTTTAAATTGGAACAAATTTGAGGCAATTACCGAGTAGGTTACGGGGCATAATTATTTATTACAAGTACGCTTGAAATCCCCATCCGTCGGTGAACAATGACGATGATTCTTCCATGGTTATCTGGAATGATGCCATTTTAGAAGGATGTTCCTACAAGCGTATTCATTCCGCACAGTTGGACATATTTGTGCTTCACAGCCGACTGTTACTACCAATTCTTTTGCACCAAATTCTTACACACTATGCCGTTACAGGTGTCAGAACAATTACAGGTACATGTATAACAAGCCTCTCGGCACATATTTGATCCGGCGCCCATCATGGTTCGATTTTTCCGTACATGTAACCAGATCGGGTCCCTAAATAAACCTTAAGGAAGATTAAAGTTCGCCCTCTATTGTCTTAAACAACAATTTACAGGGAACTGATTAACATGAACGACTTCAGTATAAACACAAGAAATTTATTGACAATCCTTCATTCCAATGAATTACATTAAGTCGGTCATTTTTTAACAGAAGTGTGTATTCATACTACAAACGAAAATAAAGAAAATGTAAATCATATTTGTATGGGTAAAGTTCAAAAATCCTGAAGTACAGGTATAGTTAAAAATAATCGACATCTAAATTACAGGGGTCAGCTGAAGTATGTCTCACCATCACAAGTTTACAAACCAAGAGCAGGTGTGTCTGGTCAATGCTCGGAGTGTCAAAGGCCCTGCACAACAAAATTCTATTCATTTGTTGCTGCAGGGCATGAAAGAATACACTTCTGGGCAGGGCAGCTGTAAGAAATTAGCCAATGGGATTGCGCAGAGGGCAAGGTCGAGACCTTAAATGGATACATCTGAATCTAGAGCTAGGGTTAGGTCTTCACTCGTTGACAATGCACGGGCTACTGACGACAGCAGATGAAGCCAGAGCCCATTTCGGACACCGTCCCCCATCACGTCCTGAAGGTCTCGGTGATCAGTTGGGTATCTTTCCAAGGTTTCCCTTGGGTAGATCTGAAGCTACCTGTCGCTAGATCTGCGGCTACCTGTCGCCTGCGAAGTAGTCAGCTTCATCTCCACTCTCGTCACTCTCGTCACCGGCCATCCGGCCTCTGTCTCCTTGGTGGAGTGGCAGCGGTTGCTGCAGCATCTGCTGGGTCTTGAACTCCTCCTTGGTGTGTCGGATCATCTGTTCCTGCCTCAGCCGCTCCACTTCCTGCTCCAGTTCCAGGCAGGCTCTCTCAATCTCGTAGTTCTTGGCCACCAGACCAGTCCAACTGACGGAGAAATGAAAGTGGGGAGGGGCAGGGGAAGAAGAGCAACGGTTAAGGTGATTCTAACAGAGACAAATATAATGCTTGATCAGTCCCGACTCATTAAAGTCCGTCTCATAACCCTGTGCGACAAGCCCACTCCAGCTGTCAGAAGAAACTAAAAGCACTGCTACCTTTTGGAGATTCAACATCAAGTGATAATCTGGCAAAAAAGATACCCATGCTCAACTGAACTTCAACCACTACTGTAAGCTACATATTTGGTTGAAGTTTAGTTTAAGTACTTGAGAAAATTTTTCCATAGTGCTTCACAGTCCTGACCAAAGCCAGGCACTCCTTTTTTTTTTAGTCACTAAGTTCAGTCTATTGCTTCCAAATCTGCGACTAGCACCTTTACCTGTGCTGAGCCTAAGGTCAGCACATGTAGGTCCTCGAGTCAGGATTTTCAAAGTCTTACCTCTCTTCGAGATTCTTTAAGGCTTCACCAGCACTTTTCTGGGGAAAAAAGAGCACAGAATACAATATGCACTGAAGCTGCATGATACTTAGCCATCTGTTCAAGTAATGGACAGAAACACATTTTTGGTAGGCACTTTTTACTTGAAGAAAATTTGCAACCCAACGCTTCTACATGTTTGATCATGGCAAAATGAAGTCTGCCTTAAATATTTAGCTGGCCACAATAAACACATGGGGTATCAATTGCAAAAATTAAGTCTCATTACAGATTTGGCTGAAAATGAGAGGCAGTTTTATTTCTTCGCTGGCAGATACTTAAACTGAGCTGAAAGCTAGCAAGGACAACTCTTTCTTGATGTAACCATGGGCTGGTTATGACACAAAAAACAAGAATAAAGCTTCCACAAACCAAGTTGTCCTTTCTGTGCACAGAGCTCGCTTAAAGATACATCTACTCTTTCAAACTCAACCTCTAGCATTATTAGACAAAACACATCACTTTGATGACACCTTGGAGGGGGATGGGTGTTAAGATTTAGCTCAAACGTGTACCTGTTTTGTTTTACGCTGCCAGTTAAGCTCCTGGATTTGCTTGCGGATTTGCTGTAGCTGCTGCTGTCCATGTTCCACCATCCTAACCAATACACTGTATCATTGAAGAGCACAATACAAATTATGCACACAGTTATGTGAAGGCTCCCTGCAGGGTAACAGGTGTTTCTCCATGAATTGATTACAGGTACACAAGACAAAAGCTTACTCATTGTACACCCGCCACGCTTGACTTCCATACTTCGACAGAAGCTCCAAGTTGGCAATTCTGAAATTGGAAGATTAAGAAAAGATCTATCTCGTAACGTCTTTTTGACAAAGCCAAGTTATTTATTTGCATGAATGCATTGATTTTGTATGGGATGCTTTTTTTTTGTGGCAATAAGACTTTGGGAGGGAATACACATTGTTACACCACCAACGGAAACATTCAAACTGAACAAACACACCAAGCTCGGATCAAATGCATGACAGAGTTTATAGCCAAAATACCCTGGAGAGTTAGGGTTAAAACAGACACTAGTCTAAACTGACCTTTCTGCTTGGTGTTCCAGCTGAGCCATCGAGTTCTCCACTGACTCATTCCAGGCAAGAACGTCATTCTGTCGGCCTGCTGGAGGCGGGGGGAGCTCATATCTGTTTGGAAAGCAACGCAAAATATCTCATTAACCACTTCATGTCAGGAGCAGTTAGCGGCATGCGTGGCCTGCTACTGGGTAATTTTTCACGATTTTCCAATTTCAAAATTCTTCAAAAATTCATATCTTCATTTACTGGACACGTATACCCAAAAAAATGACTGTCTTGTGGCGAGTCTAATCTAATAGGCAACCTCCATTGACGCATGAGTATTGCAGCCACACCTGCCGCCCCCATCGTGCGGTGTTGCATAATTTCCTCTTGGTTCTGGAAAATGCCCAAGCGCATTGCTGGACGGCGGTGTTGTCTTTACTAATGCGGCCAGATTCCATGAGCACGCAGCAATGTATCACTCATTGCTGGAGTGCGGGAGCACTTTTGTCCCCACTGATAATCTGCAGGTGCTGGCAGTGGCAAACAATGATACTGTTTCAAAACAATGATGGATTACCTCCACTCATGTCAGCACCCTGCGCTGACAGTTTATGACCCTTAATTGGCACGTCCCAGTAGCTCAGTCTTTTAAGTTTTTTCCAAATTCAGTCACCCTGGCCATGAATAAAGGCCAAGGTCTCTGGCCCTGGGAACCCATTGCTGCCCATCAGTGATGGAATTACCTCTGCCGATGGCCTAAACTGTTGACTGACGGCAAGTAAACTTTTTTAAAATGCCCAGCAAATTTTCTCTTTTTTTTAAAGAAAGTTCCAATTTCAGGCACCCTGGCCATGAATATATGGCTAAGGTCTCCAGTACCAGGAACCCTGACAGCAAGTAGTTAATGACCTAGGTTTATTTGAAGTCAGCGCAATGTCACAAATTACGGTAGCTTTCAATCAAATTTCAAGAACATAACTTGCTGTGTATGTTAAAAAAAGAGAACAAACAAAACTTGACTCCATGCTCAATGACGTCATTTGCATTGCTCTGTTGACAATGGAGAGAAGCAAAATCAATTGGTCTTTATTCACAGCCCATAACCCTACAGTTCAAGTATGAACTCCGTTCTGATGAGCACCGTGACAAGGGTTGTCCACTGTGCAATAGCAAGAACACCAGAACACAACATTGGAACTGTTCATGCCTTTTCATGCTGAGCACATCCATGGGAAGGCGGGACGCCAGTCGTTCAAATTCATTCTTCAAGACTTCTGTTTCAAATGGAGTGTGGTCAATGGCTGGGAGATGCTCCAGGTAGTTCTTGGTGGGCCGATATCGCCTTGTCTCCTCCTCTACCAGGGCATATGCCTGCCAAAAAATTAACCAATATTACGTGTAACTACATTCTTTATTTCATTGTGAGGCACTGATTTATAATAAACTGAAAAGTTTTCATGAGATGTAAGTGTACAAAGCCCCCAATATAGTTCAAATGTATGAGACTAGAACACATGCCATGCCATAGAACATGTATGCCATAGTTTGTGTACGTGAGATGTCAAGTGTACTGACATCTGCTAGCATTCATGTGGGGTACGAGTTCCATATCTGACCACCATATACTCGTGCATAATATAAATTCCATGTCACCTTGGCTTTTCATTGAAGAAAAGTCCACTTGGGGAAAAAATGAAATTGTCTGGGAAAGGTTTTATTGACATGTACTTACATGAAGGCATGTTACCTTTTGCATGTCCAGGTAACATGTTAAACATTTGAGTTTGTCATGTGTTGTTATCTTCAGGAAACACTTGAATTTCCGGTTTGATTGGTCGATCCATGACAAAAATCGTATAACTGTATTGCAAATCAAATCCAACGTAATGTGCTGTTCTAACTCAACGCATTGAGCTATTTTTATGCTAAAAGCAAAAGACTGGGAAATTTAATTTAAATCCAATGAGGGAGCGCTTGCACGCATGGACCCTATGACATCTTTACTGCGCGTCAAGTTTGCATGACGAGGCAAAACAACAGTGTTCATACCTCTAGCACCCTGTTCCTTAAATAAAGGAAACAAAGTCCACTTTTTCAAACTAACTGACTTTCAGACCTTGATGATCCATTCCGTAATCCTAGTAGCCCTAGTTTAGATGAACTCTGACAATATTTAAGCAAGAAAACCAGAATTTTCTTACCCGCTTTCGGCAAAAGGCTACCGTATGATATTTTGTTTTACGTCTGGTTATCTCACCCAACCATTGTGGATATACTGAATTTCACAAAAAAAATTCATCCAGGTCAAGGCACCAGACTACATTCACTAATTTGTCTTCATTCACAGCTCTTCGTCGTGTCATTTACGCTGCCGTTTTACCCAATAATTTCCCTCAGAAACCAAAGCCCTACCCTCTTTTCTTCTGATATGAAAGAACACATCGCCACTAAATTGTCCAGGTTAGACTTTGTTTCCTCATTATAGGAACAGGGTGCTAAAGGTATTGAATGCCAAGACGATCACGAGTCTGGTGACTAGGCCTATCAGACTTATCGTTAATACCCCATGGCTGATTTTACACAACTGTAGAAAGCATTTTGGGAAGAGAAAAGGGGCAATATTTGCCCCTTTTTCCCTCCCATGATGCCTTCATGCTATTGTGCAAAATCACTCTTGCACTTTGCAGTACTAGGTCTAGTAATACTAATAGTATTAGCGATAAGGCTTCTGCAAGTTCTGGGCCTAGTGTTTACAATGGAACTTTTCTCCATCAGAAAAACAAAGTGGGATATCCCCTACATGTACATATATAAGTTGTTACTGAAAAGCACGTGTCGCAAGACGGGAACTGCCCATGTGAACTAGGCTATGTGTCGGAAAAACGAGCTACTCCGACAAACAACTGCGTAGGGCCTAAACTGGAAACGGAAACAAGACCTCCTGGCCCTGCTAGTATTTGGATTTTAGGGCTTTTTTTTCTAACAAGGCAGTGATGATCACTCTTTCGACCATTCTTAATGAAAAGATAACACAATTTACCGATTCTTTTTCCCCTGCTTCGTCATATCCTTTATCATGATAGGGCAACGCATCCACCAGCACCTCACCGGCCATTTTCTTTTTTTGTCCACGACTAGTAGTCAGGTAACGAGACCTCCTACTCTTCACTGTTAGTTGGGAGGTTGAAAACCAGACATGGTCAAAGGTCAAAGGTTAGTTTATTTTTGTCGTTCTCATGGACAACAGCGACGCCTTGGAATCCATTATTGATCGTCGACACGGTCGATACTGGACGAATTGTGACAAGATCGCTCTGCCTTTGATCTTTTTGACAGTGCCTATGAGATGAGTGTAAAATTTGACAGCAGCACTTTCATAACGGACAACCGGATGAGCAGAGGAGTGAGTACAATTTGGGTAGATTTGTGTTCGTAATCGTAGCAGGCATGGCGGATTGTTGTGTGTGGTTTGGTTGTCACGGTGGCAGGCCCCAGTGAAAAGAACGGGAGCTAAAGAACAGGTCGTCACACAGTTACAAAAACTGGGAAAGTACGTGTAGCCTAGGTCCTACCGGCAAGAAAGGGCGCTACATATGTATCGTGCAATGATTTTAGGAACATGAAGGCTTGTGTGTGACAATAGCTGTTTTGCACGACAAACAGTTTGCTTGCCGTGAACATGGTTACTGTAAGTCATGAAAGATAATGTTTGACATGCCAAAGACTGGAAAGAGGTTTCAGATGTCATGGTTTGGTGTTCATCTACCAAAACTTGTCAAAGATGAAAGTTGGTGTTAAATGACCAACATCTTTCTGTAATTCTTATGCAGTATTATACTGCTGTGGAATGGTATCTTATTATATCATAATTTTTCCTAGACTATTACAGTAAAGTGTGTGTAATTCAATCGCTTTAAAAACTAGCTATTTAAATGAGACTGAGTAAAAAATTTATTTTGCCTATTTTGCCTTTGAGAAAGATTCTGCTAGGATCGGAACGTCAGGCCCTCCATGTTTTGAAAAATTTATTTAGATGTGTTTTTCCACAAGTTTTGCAGCATGGAAAGAAGTCTGCTTTTCCCTTTTTCCCTTATTTAATATTGTTTTAAATTTACTATTTTTCATTTGTATTTCAAAAGGTAGATGTAGTTCATGTAGATCAAATTTTCCTGCTCCAACTCCAAAAATGACTACCATGGCTTCAAAGGTTTCAACAAAAGTTCCACTGAACATGTTGCAACACAGAAACTCATTTTGCAGTAGTAAGCATGATGAGGCTCCGCCACCCACAAGAGTCTTTGAATGCCCTGAACATAGCAGTGATGTGCTAAAACAACTCAGTGCCTTACGCACAAGGCGGGTTCTGTGCGATGGGACACTTATCTGTGGTGAGAACCATTTCTCCATCCACCGTATTGTGCTCGCCGCTTGCAGCGACTTCTTCCGGAAGATGTTCATTGGGAACGACAACATCAAGGACATTCAAATCAGCAGCAGCATCTCTAGACTGGGGCTCGAAATGCTGATCCACTTTGCTTACACTTCCCAGCTGACCCTGACTTCAGAAAATGTTCACAAGACACTGCAGGCAGCCATTCAGCTCGGCGTCCAGCGTGTCGTTGATCTATGTGTCCAGTATCTCATCACGACAGTCTGCTTGCAGAACTGCATTGAGCTACTCCATCTTGCAGAGAAACATGATTTCAGTCAGCTGCATGCAGCAGCACAAAATTTTATCCTGGAGAGATTTGTCAGTCTCTCTGAGACCAAGGACTTCCAGACCTTGACCCCAGAGCAGATGTCGTTTTTTATCAGTCAGGATCGAATGGTGTCGGGATCGGAGATTCAGCTCTTCGACACTGCAGCAAAGTGGATCAACCACTCCCACAGGACTCGCATGAAGTTTGCTCCCCGGCTTATGAAACACATCCGATTTCCACTGATCTCGTCCAGTGATCTGGTGGACCAGGTTGAATCCCACAGCTTCATGATCGAGAACTCAGAGTGCCACCAGCTCTTGCTAGAGGCCCTAAATTATCACCTGGTGCCCCAGCGCCAGCACCTCTTGCAGACTGCCCGGACCAGGATGCGGTCCACCAATGAGGTGGTGCTGATAGTAGGCGGGGAGTTGCCCAATAAGAGTGTCAGCAGCAATGTTATGATCCTAGATGAGCCACACTGCCGGCTGAAACACCTTACCTCGATCCCGCTGAGGAGAGTTGACCACAGCGTTGCTGTCCTAAATGACTTTCTGTACGTTGTCGGTGGACAGGTGACCCTGACATCCAGTGGCAAAGACAGCATCGGCACTGTCCATCGCTATGATCCAAGATTCAACACCTGGCTCCAGATGTGCCCGATGCAGCAGAGGAGGGCCTTTTTTTGTCTGGTGCCACTGGATGGCAAGCTGTATGCCATGGGAGGCAAGAATGAGCAGGGTTCCCTGGCCTCAATGGAAGCATATAACCCTGGCAAAAACACCTGGGCCTATGTACAGCATCTTCCCGAAGCCATGTATGCCCATGCAAGCTGTGTTCTTAATGGTAAACTGTATGTCTCTGGTGGCTTCACCAACCACAACTTCAGCAAAGCCATGTTTGAGTATGATTCCCAGCGAGACGAGTGGATGCCCCGCCATGCTATGCACGCACCCCGTGGTTTCCACATGGCGTGTGTCGCTGGGGACCATGTCTATGTGATGGGTGGGAATCAGTTCAGCGCCTATGGCGAAAGAGTGGACGTGATGAGTGTGGAGCGCTACAGCCCCGGTCACGATCAGTGGCTGACTGTCTCCCCTATGCTGTCGGGTCTCAGCATGGCCGGAGTGGCCGCCATGGATGACCAGAGGATCTATGTCATTGGTGGCTACAACGGCCTGGCCCGCCAACGGGAGAAGGACATCCATTGCTACACTGTCAGCAAAGACGAGTGGGATGTAGTGGGAGAACTGCCCGGGCCAGCACTGCGGATGGCATGCTGCACCATGACGCTGACTACCAATCTGCTGAATCTGGCAACATCAGACAACCAGTCCACGGTTTCACAAGGGACAAGCTCTCTTTCCAACTTCACCTCTGTTAGCCAGCAATACTCACGCTAAAACCGAAGCTTGCATTGTATATATTTTTCATGTTTGAATAAAACAACAGGGTTACAATCAGTTTTAAAACACTAGCAAATTTGATGTACAGATAGGGTACATGCACATATTGCTAGATTTTAAGTGCAGGTGGAGGTGCAATGTTTATCTTCTGCAACTGTTTTGAGGGTTTAGGTTCATTAACATACAGGAATGCATGTATAATGAAACGCACAGAGCCATGGGCCCCCTCTGACTACGGGTGGGAATTTACAATTAATTTGAAGAACGTTTAGGGAACTTCCCCATACCGTTTAAACGAGTGAACGACCCACCCTTACCACGGTGTCATTGAAAACTTTAAAACACAAGAAATTGTATACAGTGTAAATAGTTGACACAAAGTTCTAGTGATGGTATATTCCTTTGATATGAAAGTGATCTGAAAGTTGGATCACATATTACAGCCATAGTTTGCAATAAAAATGAACGTCAGATTAAAAACGTCAAACCTCTCAGATGGGCAGTTCCGTTTAAACGTTTGGAAAAATCAGGAAACGGATTTGGAACTTTTTTCGTTTAAACGTTTCAACATTCAAACGACCAAACCTTCAGAGCAGAACGTGCAAATAAGAGCACGTTCAAATTCTACAGGTGTACAAATACAGGTAGAACAGTACTTCTCATAGTCATGCATGAAGAATTTAATAGAATTTAAATTCATAGGACTCGGGTACAGATAGTAAAGATATCAAGTCCAGCTTCTTGCCATCATGTGTCCTAAGGCAAGTCATTTTGCCCCTGTCTGCCAGGCATACGTGTAATAGATGTTAGCTGGAAACAGGAGTGGTGGCGTTTTCTGTCTGGTTCATAAACAGAAAGAAACAGAAAATACACACTACACTGATGAGCCGTGTTGGCTCCGGAAATCTGGAATTGGAAGGATTTCAGATGTTCTGTCTCTTTCTTAAAGTTTAACTTAAACAATAGTCAAAGAAGATGCGGGTTTATTATATTTTAGCAGCTTATTGAAAATTCTAAACAACCCAAATCTTTGCATTATCACTATTGTCTTTCGAGCGAGTGCATGTTTTGTCTGAAAATTATTGCTGTAGGAATATTGTTGCCAAGCAATTTGGGCTTTCTGAGCTGCATCTATTTTAATGCTTAACTTAAATGTTGACAACGTGTGTAGTACTGAGCGGAATCACAAATATTCGTTCTGGGTCTTTAATTTGTTTTCAAATTAATTTTTGCTTGACTGGTTTTGAGATGTTTACATTTTGATCATTTCCCAGACTTATGAAAGAGGCATTTATGCAATCATTTTTGATTTTAACAAAAGTTTTTCTGGCAATAGAGGCATTCATTTCTTCTGTATTCTACAAGGAGTATAAACAATTCCAAAGAGAAGCGGCAGTGCTGCTTTGTACATGTGGTGTATTAGTTTTCTGATATGCAATGAACGTTTACCTTTTATATTTTGTATTAAGCAACAAATCCTTATTAGTAACTGTAAACAAGCAAAAAGCGACACACCGTCCTATTCTACACAATTTTTCCCATAAAAAATTTATTTGCCAAAACGCAAATCGCGAGGCAGAAGTTAGAAGATATCTTCAATGTGATTGGCTTTCTTGTGGAATTTACAGTTTCTTACTATTTTCAAGCGCCGGTTGAAGTAGATGCATGAATTGCATCTTGTATCAAAATTGTTGTTGTTGTTGTTTTCGGTTAGCTGTGGCAAGAAACGCAACAGATCCAGAGTATGTGCATTACGGGAAACAGTCACTTCAGTACAGGACCAGACACCCTCAACACATTACTGTATTATAAGATACTTAGAACGCAGAATAACGTTGTATAAACGGTCAGAATAACGTTGTATAAACGGTTGTATAAATTGCAACAGTTGTGAATAAGGGCAAACCATGTCGTTGTTTTGTTGTATTTCCATGGCAGCTGTAGTTGTAAATGTAGCAAAAGTTTACATGTGGAATCGGGCAGCAAGGTCAAGGTTACAATAGTTGTATTGAGATCTGATGAGTTATATTGATATTGCATTGATGTGATGTACTATTTACGCTTTGTCATTTGGTTGCTAGGGCGTGCCCGGGGAGGTGTGGAAATCCTTGAATAATCAAATAAAAATTAACGCTTTGATTGTATGTGCGGAAATATCGCTCTTAACAACAACAGGGTGTTCTATTCTGCAAAAAAAAGGAAAAATCAATGAAATTAAAAAGGGGCTGATGGTGTTTGCATTTTTCTCTTCATTGGTTTTCCCACCCCGCAACCCCGGGTCCGCCCTTGTAAATATTTTTTTTCTGACACTCAAGTGCTTTAGTTAATTTTATGCATGCCAAATAAATTCTAGTGCTGTATGTGTACACGTTAACTATTTAAGAACGTGAATTTTCCTTGCAGTGTTTTGTTTAAGTACATTGTAAAGCTGGTTGATATTAATAACTGGCTTTTTTTAACGTGCGAAAAAAGCCCATCTACTTTAATAACAATTTCGGACGCTCATTGAAAGGGAGGTTAGTCGAGCGTGGTGTGAATAGTTGAACTCCTTACGAATGTGAAAATACATGTACCGTCAACAATCGTCATATACCGAGAACAATCAAATTGTTGACACCTGTCCACAGCCAGTGTTTTCACAGCTGTGTACCGATTGAAAACTTCTTTCAAAAGACCTGAATCTTTATGTTGGTATTTAATTGGGCACACATGTGGTTTTGAAATGATTCATCTCATTGAGTTCGTATTCACTTACAGAAACCTTGTTTGAAAACATTTATTCGTTTAAATAACAATACACATTTACAATTACCGTGAGATTTCATTGATTATGTTTCTGCCTCAATATGAATTAAGAGTGATCATGATTCAAAAAACAATGTTCAGTAATCTCAGTTTTACCCGACCTGTTTGTAATAAACAATATTTGGATATGTAAAGATCGCCACAATTCAAAATAAACATACAGGCTATACACCAGTGAACAGCTCCTTCACTTCCATTAATCCGTGCCCCTGATTTCCTTAAAGTCTTGTTTAGTATAGCACGCATGCGTATATACTTTTCATGGCATTCATGAACGGTTTACATTTGAACGGTACAACGTGAACAATAAGAACACATCGGGCGCTCATTTAAGTGATTGAGTGAACTGAACACAAAGAGGTCATATACAAGCTCTGTGCGTTGACATGCGCTCAAAATGTAACTGCAATTCGCTCAGACACAATTTTTCTGCAATATTCTACTATTTTTTCAATGGATTAAAAGTATTTGACATCGCTCTTACGTTCAGTGCATTGAATAGTGCACTTCTTTAACATGTATTGTTATCCATGCTTTCTGAGGGCGCTGTTGCAGCTATGTCATAGGGAAGGCATGGTTCAGTGCATTTCTTTCCTCAACCCAGAACACTCTGACTGAAAACATTTATGAAGAGGGGGTGATTGGTTGCTTGTACTTACACAACAAATTACCAAAGAAGAGGAAATTTAGGCCAGGAAAATCTTATAAAAATACAGTTTTTTACCAAACCACTCATCGAAGTTTCTTCCAGGGATGGCATCAGTTGTGCTCTTGAATACGGAAATACTCATTAGCATAGCATCAAAACAAAAAGGGCTGCAAAAACCTGTTTGAAATGGCAACAGAAAAACATGAAAAGTGAGGTTACCTAAGACACAATAAAGGTGCATTTTGGAGGTTTGTACTAAAAGAATTCTATCGCAGCTACCCTTTAATACAATGCTTCAGGGCACGTGAAGTTTAGCTCAAATGTTGCCATATGCTGACGGTGATGACTGATCATTGGTCTCCACATAACGGAAATGATAAACCTTACAAAAGTCTTGGTTATCAAAAGACGAGGAAAACAATCACGGCTAACAAGGAAATGACCAGAGGCAAACGGAACAGCTGCCAATAGTTCTATATTTGGAGGAAGGTCGAGATTGTTCAGCTCTACCTGAAAATGGTCGATGGAAAAAAAAATCAAACATACCCAGACATTAATCGCAGAACCTTTAACCACATTTATGTCTCATAAGAGCATAGTGGTAATCCTTTCCCAACCATTTAAAGAACAGTTTAACGGCACCGTAACACCTCGATGAAAATTACACGAGGCTAAGTCTCTCGGTCCGTCATTGTTACTGTAAAATTAATTTCATAGAGCTGCTTAAGTACAAAATTTGCTTAAGCGCGAAACAACCTTGATAAATCAGGTAACCAGCCAAAACTCCATGTAATGTGTATTGTTTTGGCATTGTATTTAGCTGTTTTTTGGTTAGCTTTACAATTTGATAGAGTTTGAGCTAGTAACCTTTGTTTATTAAACAAAGTTTTTTCCCGCTTAAGCTATTTTTGTGCTTAAGCAGCTGTATGAAATTGGCCCAAGCATTTATTGGTGCTCGTGGGTTCCGTATTCGGAGAGATTTTCCAGCAAGGCGTGAATGTTTAAATTCGTGCTTTTACAGATTGGACGAATATTCTACCACATGTGGCGAACGTCTGATTTGGCTTCGTTTGGCTTGTTTTAGGACGGTATGACACGTCATAGTCCAACTCTTTAATTTGGACCAGATTGGACTGCATGACCTCAGCTTTCTGGTCTCACACTTCGCCACGAGACGTGCCCGGCCCGATGGCCTTGTGATCTCTTGTATAATCTCTTTATGTCAAGAGCATAGGGATTTATGGAGTTTTGTGTTTTGTTCCGCCGTTATTCCATAATGGTACTGAAAGGGGAAGGGGCAGGTACGGGAGTTCCTAACCATCCGTGTCCAACTGGTATGAGGCCCGAGTGGGATCAAGAGATGGCGCAATATTCTCAGCAATGAGGCTCCTGTGGGTACTTCACCTCGCTGGTTCACAAATAACTACATGCACATGGCATGCACTCGTCACGGTTGCGCCACGATCAACAAATTGAACCTCCTGCACCAGCATGGCTCTTTTCAACCGATGATGGGTGCTTCTGCTTAAGGCGGATAGCTTAGCTAGATATAGGTAGATAGGATAGCTAGATATTTCAGGTACTCCACACCCGTCCCGTTTGTGGCATAATGGTGAATGGAAGCTAGGATTCATCCTTTGCCCAGACAAGAAACGACATTACCTACGTACAGTAAATATTTAACGCCGCGGCTTGCCTGTAGTCATGCAGAATCGGCATGAAGCTCTTTTCACCACCAGCAGGCCCTGTTTCCGTTGTTACTCCCAGTGCACAACTCTCCCTGTAATAACCCAATACCCAATTTAGAAGCCATTCAGTGAAACCCGCCTGTCGCACCTCCCAACACCCAAATAATTCGAATCCCTGCACAGCTCTCTCTCATGTCTCCAGAGGATACAGGTCCTAGGTCAAGCCCCCGATGAGGTGAGTGTCCCCTAGTTGGAGGTCTCCGTTTGTCACCCCTGTTTCCGATCACACGTTTCCCTTCAAAATTTTGCGTGCCTTTAACCGGAACCTCTCGGAGCTCCTTGTGCAGCCCATGCAAAGAGCACGCTGTTACTTTTGAACATGACAACTTGATTCGACCTGGCCGTTTCCAGCCAGCTGTGTTCTGAGGAAATCGCACCTGGTCGAACGGAAAGGCTGCATTTCTTGCGATATAAGCTCTGAGAGCAAGGCGATATGGTTGGGATCATTGCCATGCATGTGGAGACCAAACCATTTTTATTCTGTAGTTCTAAGTAGCTGACCAAGATTAGAAGCACTGCGGTGGCACAATGCTTGTAGACAGGTAGCACGTGCGCGTTACGTAACTCTTTGGCCAATAGGGTGTCATGATTTGCCACACATACGTGCGCATCAGGCTGAAGTGCGTGTGAGTGCAGTGCTACTGCAGTTATTGTGTGTTCTTGGGTTAGTCTATAACAATTTGGCTTGATATCTTGACCCTTTTAAAATCGCGTCTATATATATTTACTGTGTATTTTCCATGGTGTTATATATTGAACAGAATCAAAATCCATCATCCCCTCAACAAACTAAAGGTCCGTTGCTTCAGTTCTGAACGCTCTTTGAAGGGGATTCATCAACGCTGTTGTCGCTATGTGACGCATCGGCTTCAATGCCAGCAGGCTTGCTCTGCACATGGATTTCAAATGGAACGACTTAAAATGTCTTCCGTGAATATTGCAATCTTTGGAAGTTTTATTATAGCTGCATCTTAGTATACATGACTAATATATCCCTTTCAACACGTTTGTGCTCGGACGTGAAGGCAGTGCCGGACGATTGTAATCATTGCTAGGAATATTTGACAGTAAAATTTGTAAACAACCGTTCTCACTGCCAAAAATCCTCCTACGCACAACTAGAGGAAAACATATCAGCTTGATTAACAGTTGGTCAGTTCCGTCGCCAAATCTTTTTACAGGTTTCTTAATGGATGTTCATTGGCCATGGTTTTTTTTATCTGAAGCCATCACCACATAGACACTATCACAGTCTGGACGGATGTATTGTCCAAGATTGGACAAGGGAAGGAGGATATGATGCTGAACAGTGGTGGTTGGAGTTTCCGTTTCCAAGCAAGGGCAATCGAATAAAGGTGAGAAAAATATTGCATTGTTTTCAGTGAACACGACCAGTGCTAACATTGTATGATTGAGTAGCCTGGAGACTCTGGAGAAGTACCCGAGAGTAAAGTGTTCTGGTATTAGCCGCTAGGTTTCCATTGCTAGCCGCAAAACCAACTCCAGAGAGAGCCACTTGGTAGACTGTGGTCAGAGGACCCATGGAGCAGATCTTCTCAAGACCTCCACTTTTGGTTTTAGTGTCTGTTGTGGTAGGGCATCTTTTCACAAGGACAGCTCTGGGTCTGCGCGTCAGCGTCAACCCGGACATGATCCGGCAATACCAGGGCACGACAATCGAGATTCAGTGTTCAGTTCGGAACGTTAAAGCCAATGCAATACTTATACCGTACTGGTTTCACACCTTTGCGCCGGACATGAATCGCGTTGTCGCAGTCTCGACAGCGGTAAGATCACCCTACAGAGATCGGAGTAGCATCGCTGCTTACTACTACATCGGGGGTCTCGATTACATCCTTCGGATACACAACCTCATGCCCGAAGATGCAGGAACATATTTATGTTCCGTTCACTACCAAAGCGGCAACAGCGACATTTTTCAAGACAGCGTCACTGTCACGGTGCTGAACTCCCCAAGCAGCCCCTCTTGCTTTCCGGATGGGCCAGTCACTGTCATGGAAGGGGGCCTGCTGGCGATGTCGTGCTCCTCCGACTCCTTGGACTCTCCAGATGACTTGAGGGTCCAGTGGCAGTCCCCCAAGGGTGTATCTCACACAGGACCTGCGGACTCAGATTGGAATATCGAGGCTCGCGGGAATGAGCCAATTTGGAAACTGCTTACCATTGTTGGAGACATCGGCTACAACAACAGCTGGTTCGTTTGCAGTGCAGCGAGAGAAGAAGACACTCTGAGCCTTCTTGTCTTCGAGACCTGCAGCATAGGCCCCATCACGATAATACTGGCGCCTCCTCAGATGAGGATCTCAGTAGAGATACTGCATCCACAGTTTCCCCTACAAGATGGGAATACTGTGGCTTTCGCTTGCGAAGTCAATTTGACGCAGCCGCCCACCGTCCTTAGGCCTACCCTGGAGGCATCTTGGGATATCTCTCTCCAGATTGACCCAGTGAGAGTGTTCAAGTCGAGTCAACCCGACGGTAGGAGCATTGTAATAAAACTTTCACACCAAGACAATGGTGCTGTCTTATCTTGCGGGGTCACTTATAGCGGAATGGTGTACAGGGACAATATTACACTAGAGGTATCACCAGTTGTCACCACTGCTCCAGATCAAATAACTGAAGTATCACCTATTGCAAGCAGAGTACCAGATCTTACGACAATTCTTTCTTATCCCACCACTGCCACTATCCTCACGTCTGCATCAAGTTTATTGACGCCAGTAAGCCAACCTTGGTATTCCACACAGACTGGTTTGATTCTCATTGCCCTCTCAGCAATTTTGCTAGTGTTCATATTAATTCTTATCAGCTACCTGGTCGCTAGAGGGCGCAATCGGAGACGCAAACAGAAACCGGAAGAAGAAGAAGCAGAGTTGCATCACCTCTCCAGGTACCCACCGCCCGCCGTCAACCCCCGGCCAACCTCTGAAAACATTTACCACGAGCTCTCGGATCAGTGCCCGCTCCAAGACGTCCCAGAGACACAAGGCAGCACCAGCCCCGAAGTGGAACAGCCTTACAGTGAGTGCAGATCTCCGCAGCCAGTGTTGGAAGTGTATGCCGAAACGGTTGAGAACATTCTTTACGTGCCGTCAGTTAAGAATTCAGCAGAGTCTGCGAGTAGTGCGGTACATCGTGGAGAAATGGGTCATTACGAAAGTGAGACTTTAGAGAAAGCAGACAACCGTGAAGGACCCTATACGTACGCCTCCGTCGTTTAGTGGCACAGACTTACATGTACATGCGATTCCATTGCAATGGATGACTTTTGACACACTTGATAGCAGGGCACATTTCGATCACATTCTGTTGATTGCGTCTCATTGAAGCAAACATGCAAAATGTCCAATTGAAACAAAGAACGGAAGTAGTGTCGTGTTTGCAATTACTCAGCGTTTTAAAAGTTCCCCATTGTTTTCCGCTTCATGTACATATGTCACTGTTCGTTGTAACGACAGCAAAGGTGTCCGTACTTCTTAAAACCGAACTTCAAATTTTTGAGGGGCAAAACTCTCAACTTTGGGTGCCCCTGCGGACCATTCGTTGCAAAATTTGCTGGAATTCAAAGTTAGAGTAAATAATGATAACATGTACCATGACTGTTCTATCTTTTTTTAATAGCCAATTTATACTTTCATTCAGTGTTAAACAAGTTCACTTGATGGATAAACCCTGTTTTTGTGCAAATAGGACTTGTGAAAATAGAAGATAACTCCGTTTAAGTACTAATGTTCGTTATCATTGTGAATAATTAGGTCAAACTGTGTGTGAAAAGTCTTTATGTAACGATATCGTGTTTTTGGCTTTTTGATTTTATTTTTAATTTTGCTCACACAGTGTATGCACGGGACTTCAAAATCACTTCGCTTTCGCATTAACCTGCAGTATGAGCCAGCCGTTAGTCAGTCTGACTATTTGTTAATTGAAGAGAAGCACTACTTTATTAGGCAATAAGCCACGTGGGGGAGTAACTTTCCCGTCATCAATTGTCGTGGGATTGTAGGGGATATATCCTGTGTGGTGGTTTCTATCTAAAATACCTCGAAAGTAATGGCGATATATCTCCACCTCTGCTATAGCAGGCACCATATGTCTGCAATATTTCAAACTTCCTCCGTTTTAATGGAACCGACGGGCCCTTTCAGTCACCCACCTCGTCAGTAAAAATGTGTATGTCTGATTTGATATATTCAACGATACTTAAATTGTATTCTTGGCACTAAAATCACATTGGGAAGTTTCTGCGTCTTGCTCATGAAGACCCCTTCAAATTCGATTATGGGATAATGCGAGTCAAAGCGAATAAAATCGTAGTTGACATTTATCTTACCGCAGTTTGTTGAGCTCAGTAGTTGCAAGGAATTTAGTTGTGAGTGTTTCGCTGGCTCGTTTATCCCATGTGATTAATACATGTGCCTGTGAATGATGATTTTCGGGGCACGGGATGTGACAAAAGTGAAGTCGGATTATGAACGTCCGCTTGACTTTTTTGACAGCCTCATTTCCCGAGAAATTTGAATACCGTGTAAGTTTTAGATTTTGAATGATAAAAAGGGTTTGAACCTAAGTGTGCGCCTGCCTACTTTTCTCATCGTGTGACGGATATGTTTCACGGTTGTCCCTCTTCATTCTTAATCCAATAGCAATGAAATTGGGCTCTGTAAAACTTTGGTGTATCTTTTATCATACATTATTGATTACATCACTGTAGAGTTTGAGTTCAAAAGTGGAAAACTCAACAAATAACGTTCCGATGAAGTCATATCATAATAGATAGTCTAATGTGTGGCACTGATGTGCAAACTGCTCGGATTAAGAGATCTGTTTCGCCGTCAGTTGGATTAACCAGGAGTTTTGTGAAATGTCATTCGTGTCGTCAATGTGAAATTAAGAGCGCTAGCTTGGCAGCCACGTTTGTCTGGTGCATGCCAGCATTGCTCATCGTTAATTTGCGCCAGCTTTGGACATTGTAGCGCAGTATACCAGTAGCTAGACGAGAGACTTAACCGGGTTGACCTTTACTGGTATTCAAGATGACCGTGAGATAACATTATCTGCACATCCGATTCGGCTGCTGGCCAAAATCGAATGTAGGCCTAACTGTGTTTCCTCCATCTGCCTCCGACCGAAACTAAAGGACCTGGATGAAGGAATGATGCTGCACCTTCTGAAAACTTAACCTCTTCCTAAGTTGAGTAGGGAAGGGGGAGGGTTTAAGATCATGGGTGTAGAAATTTGAAGGGATATGCTCTGGTTGGACATCAAATAGGCAAACCTTCTCCTTCTGCTTTTGTCCCTGTGAGCGAGTGGATCCTGCAAAACGGCAACTTTTTAAAAATCTGTTGTGACTCAGAAATGTCGTGGTGATTCAGTATATTCTGGTAAGCCCATGTGGCATTAGACTGTGTGCCAAATTAATCGTTTGTTTCCGGACCACTGCTAAATTGGTAAGTGTTTTCGTTATTAACAACTCGACTCTTTGCTGGGTTACAGATTTGTCATACGGCATTACCTCCACCTGTTGTGACTGATGACATCTTGTTACCACATAAATAGGGTCTCTGAATGAAATCAAGTCGTGTAATAAAGAGGATTTGGGGGTATGTGAAGCATGTCTGATTTATAAGGATTCAACTGGTGCCAACTTATTATCTTTTAAAGGCCTCTTTCGTCTTAGTGACAGTCTTTTTTTCCCTGCTAGTGGCTGGTAGTGCTATACCGAGGCTATTTGCCGTCATTACAAAAAGAAAAGATTAACTCACAAAGTGAAAATCGCAGCTCTGTACCGTTATCAAAACGCCGAATAAACGTGTACGACAAAACGTTGCTAGATACTTTATGTGAGTAATCAGAACAACTCGTTTGGGGGGGCAAAGTCCGTTATCAAACAAGTGCGATTTTCTGCCAACTTTGACTGCCGATGCGGACTGGAATAGAAAGCAATATGCAAGGGGCCTGTTTTGGCCACGAATTTCTATGTGTTTATCACGAAACTCAACCGCCTGTGCACAAATCTGAAGGTTTTCATGTCTTTCTGCAAGGCCTGTCAACGTTGCAATGTACCACAATCTTCTATGCACGTCCGGAGCCTCGGAAATTGAATGTTTCCTGCCCGCTGAGACGCGTGACGTAGACACCTATGGCGGCCAGCTGTCATGGTGTTGCACAGCGTATAGATACGCCCCCTGGACTTTATTGGCCTTGATCGAGCCTGGCTGTCCCCCTCTTATGGGTGATGTCAGGGTACTAATCTGTAGCCGCTCATTAGTGCGATAATTGACAGCTTGTTCCTCCTGACCTGGTTACTATTGACCACCTGGTCAACACTGGATCTTACCTTGAAATGACCCCCAATTCATCGTGAAAACTGACTGCTGGTTGAAATGTCAGGTCATAAAGGACACAATTAACGAGGTACTCGTTCTCGGCAGATGGCTCCCATGGGAGCAATCCGTTGTTGACGTCCACTGTGCAGGATAGCTATAATAGAAAGCAAAGGAATAGTGCAAGATTATCACAAGTGTGCTTTGATTTTATATACAAAAATGTTCGCTCGTCGAGAGTAACTTTTCAACCGTTGCGCCGTCGTAAACCAAATTTCTGGAGTGTCGTATGCGGATATAACGAATGTGATTTTTCGACGATACTGCACACAATCTGGCCCCCAGGCTCAGAATAATAAGATTGTCGTATGGACATGATTTAACGGAAAGTTGTCGGAAATTGTGACAACCGTTAACTGGAAGCAATTTTGAACTTCCTTTCTCCGCTGGCACCTGCGGTGACACATGGGACACTGAAACGTTGGCCTTTTTGCATCCAACCCTACGTCCCTCCAGGTATATACAAGTCGCAACTATGGCAACTTGTGATCCTGTTATGCGTGTCTTTGTATTGCACCTTGCAATGCCTTGTAAGCGCACTTGGTGCATGGGAAGTTGTATAGGGGGCCTACATACGGATGCTGTGTCCTTATCAGCTGGAATGGTAGCTGGACGACATGGCGTTAACTGAACGGCGTAGCAGTAGGGATGGTAAACACCATATCAATTTGTCTTACTTTTCATTCCGCACAGCGTAAATCCGTTCCAGCGTACGGAGATGATTTTACATGTTAGGCCATCCACGCAAAGTCGAAGAACGAGGATGAGGGATGGGGGCTGGACACCATATTACATTTGGGGCACTTTTCATTGACATCTTACGAAGCTTTCTTTTTTGCAAGCATAGACCTACACGTGCCTTTTATAACTCTACTGGTGCTTTTCAATTCCAACCGTTTTCTTTCCATTTTTGCTGCTTAAAAGTTTGAAATAACTTCAAAAGACGTATTTTTCGTTTCTCACACTTGAAAAAAGCTGGGAACTGATCCATAGGCTCATGCCCTGGTAAGACACTTTGGGATCTAATCCTGCGGGATCCTTACGCCAATTACTCAATCACGGGCCTCTTAAGATTGACACCTTGAAAGAATAAAATTGTATGGAGGTACAATCTTGGAGAACTTCATTGTGTTTTATTTTGCTTTCTGCGTCTTGGTTGATGTCCCATTTCTCTCTCCATCGGTGATACATTACAGACAAAACACAAAAAAGAGGCCCCTGGGGTCCCAGCACATGTATACAGTCCATGTATACATCAGGGGAGATTTCTGGGCCTGTCAACGGGCACTTACGGGAGTCTTCCCGACTCGTCATTGAAACATCCTGCTGAGGAAGTCGGGACAATAGGTAGACGGCCTCGTGTTCGGGGACGCGCTGATCGCATACGCAGACTCGACTGCAAAATACCAGGAACGGGTACCCGGTAATGTCTGTCGGTGGGGACAGCGGCCCGTTGGCTGACCTTCGTGTATTCCGTTCCTTGCTTGACCTAGATGGTCCGGTACCCTCTGAACTATCACCAATAGTGCTTTGACTTTTAAAGAGAAAGAAAAAAACGAGGGAGGAAATATCATAGTTCAGAGGCGACGGAGGGCTTCCTAGGTTGTATGAAAAATGCACAGGATCTGATAACGAGGATCTGACAGTCCGATTTACGTACAGTGAGAGCCTGACCCCTGAGGTGGGGTTAGGACCTGGGTTGTGAGTGGTGAAAGACAAAGACGTGTCACTGCCCTCCTGGTCGCTAAGATGGTTCGTTTGATGGTGCTGATGGAAAACAATTAAAGTACGAATGCCGACGACAATCGAGCAACTCATTTTGCCGTGTAATTGTTTAAACGTCAAGTGATCCCATATTTTCTGTCTTTTGTTTACAACTTTCCATACGATTTAATGGATGAACAAGGTTGCAGATTATACCGATTTAATCCTCAATTCACATTTTGTGTTTCTGTCCTAAATTGATTTTTCTCTCTTTTAAGTAGCTGAACGAGCAGGTTTTTTAAAGAATATTCAGCTCCTCTGGTATCAACCAAAGAATGTTAACGAACAAACCCTCTGAAGACTGGCGATTTCTTAGGCATTAGTAACACGATGTATGCTTCCTCTAACCCAAAGGTTTCCAGTCTTCCCTTTGTCTCAAAAGGTCACTCTCTTCCTTTCGGCTTTGCCTAGTCAACTGCTTAATTTCAATGAATCTTTTTGAAAAAAAGCACATCACACGGAATAATGGACACGCCCGTGCCCAAAGCGCCAGGCAGAACAAAAGTTAGGTTTCCATTCCTAATTTGCCCATTCACGCACCTTCGGGCTTGCTTGACCTACAATTCTCAAGTTTTGCGGGGAGGGATGGAATAAAGGAAGGGATAATTGACCTTAGCTACGTTTCCACCATTCACCACAAGCCCAGCAGCTGTCAGTGCGCGCGCCGCGTGATGCAAGCTGACAGTGACGGGCAGTTGCGCGTCATAGCCCGTGCAGCTTATCCCGTGTCGGTGGGAAATGACTTAATGCGATATTTTTTGCACACGGGAATTATGCCCAAATTTACTGGTGAGGGCAGCCCGCGCGCGGGCGTACTTGTCACTGCCTCACACAGGGGACCCAAGGCGAAAGGATCCATTCCAGTCATGGCTGTCGGGCACGTGGTTGGTTCGTGCGCGCAGCTCTGTGGTTCGTGGAACCCCTCAGCGCGTTCTGGGGTTTAGAGACCCCCCGTTTGTTTTTATCGCGGCTGTCTGAATGAAGTCGAGTTTCGAAACGATTCTTGGAACTCTTGGCGAACACATATGTTGGGATAACTATACTGAGTGTACCGTGCGAAGCGATTCACTACTAACATGGCTGCCGGGTTCCTGCGAGTGATGATTGTGCTGTGGTTGGTTCTTGCTTTCGTTTTCAGGCACTGTACTACCGCTTGGAGACTTGATGTCAGCACTACACCCCGAGCGATAGAAAAGGACATTGGGTTGCCAGTCACTTTCTTCTGCAACATCCGAAACATGGCCCGGCCCTCACAGTACCTTTTCTGGGTGTTCCTGGACGCAGACAGCGTCCAAGACCAGCTGGTTAGCTCCGAGACCACCATTCAAGACAGCTACAGGGACCGCTTCACCGTTTCGTTGGCCACCATCGGGGTTGGCCGCGTCCGATACGGTCTCAGCATTAATCGCCTGACGAAAGAGGACGATGGAACCTATCGATGCCAAGTCATGGACGTATTCACTCATAACATTGTGCAGTACAGTGCCGTCAGCGTGTCCGTGTTGTATTTTCCGGATCCGCCTGAGTGTGTTCCGTATGGACGCTTTTTCGTCATGGCGCACAGCCTAGTGAAAATGTCGTGTAGGTCACAGTCAGGGAATCCTACAGTGAACATGAGGATTACGCGGACGGTGAACGGGTTAAACACATCCCCGGTTGTGCCGCCACCTACGGCGGTTGGAAGGCCGTCCGCCAACTGGACTTTCTACGAAAACGACGACACGATCGTCCGTGACCTAACCGTGGAAATGTCCTCCAGGTACACAGCCAGCAGCTTTCCCTGCACGATCTCGTCGCCAAGTCCACTGATCAGCGGGCAGTCCTCTTCGTGTGTCATGGGGCCGATTTACGTCGTCCCTGTACCTCCAACCTCCACCATTCGCGTCAATATCAAGCCCCCAGCGTTGCGGGTAGCTGTGGGCGGGTCGGCTAAGTTCACATGCCAGTTGACTGTTTCCCCTGCGGTTGACATGGCCCGGGTGCAGAAATCCTGGTCGACGTTCCCGACGATTGATCCGGAGCGGCTGGTGAAACGGGACATGAACTATGCTGACACAATTTGGATCAGGGCAGTAGAAGTGGACGATGATGGGCTTGTGATTACTTGTCAGACTGTGATTAGGGGTATCACACGGAAGGCGAGTTCACGGCTTCAGGTGGTACTCCCCACCAAGCCTCTAACAACCAAAGCCACGACAAAAACAATAACGTTACCTACTACAAAAACTCTCCTGGTAACACGTAAAAGTTCGGCCACCTTTGCGACAAGAAGTGTTGTTACCGAGTCATCCGGGAAAGATATTACGCTTGTAACCGTGAAACGTCGCCAATCCCCAAACATGACCAAGGCATTGCCTGTGGATCCAGACCAGACTCTTGTGCCGACACTCCCGACCGCTCTCAGTAAACCTTGGTACTCCAAACCCACGGGCATCGCTCTTATCGTCGTTGTCGTGTTGTTCATCGCATCGGTCATAGTCGGCGTAGTCTACGTCAAGCGATACCCTCGCAAACGCTTGACCAGGAAGGTGTCCCAGAAGTGCCGTAGTCTGCGCTACCAGAACGTCTGGGGCTCCCGACAGGCCACGATGCGGCGCGAAGCGTCCAAGCGACAGCAGGTCACGGTGTCGTCCACCCACATCTACCACGAGGCCAGGGTTTTGCCCGATAAATCGGGAGTCGATTCGACCGTCAACAGGCTCAGCGGACAGCCACTGGTTGTATACGCCGAGACAGTTGTAAACAGCCTGTACGAGGCCGACGAAGAGCGCGCCAGGACAATACCGTGCCACAAGAACGTCGTGCCGAAGAACTCGCGACAAAAGTACGGGAACGTCATCGGCGGTTTAGGGGACGCTAGCCGGCATGTTACCTTGCCGAATAACTTCATGATTTACGGGGACTTCAGTTTAGAAAATACAAATCCGTACGAGTCACTGATAGGGACCTAAAAACAAAGTAAAATCGGTGTTCAAGAGAATGTGTTGTTTATGCCAACTCCATGCTGAGCACTGATGGGCATACACTTTAGAATCTAGAGTCATCACGCTGTGAGTTGCCCGACTATGATTTCAATGCAATTGTGAAGGAATCTTACGACTAAAAAGGAACCGATCTGTGGTTTATTGCGATATCTAATAAAGTGGACAATGTGTAAATGTAACCGTGGACTAATTTATGGAAACCAACCCCATCCCTGGGTTCTACTACAAAGGTCAAAGCGTGATTATGGCTATCAAAAATTTGAAGGAAAAGAGGCAGTCGGCAATAATTATTTAAGCTGGAGAGACCATAGGGGCCAAGTGGGAATATCTGAGAACGGAAGTTTCAAGAAGCCACTTTCATTACCTATTTCGTTTTCTTTAATAGGCTGTTTTATCGCCGTAACCCCACTCCTGCTTTCGGCAGGGAGCCGGGTCATTTGCCTCTAAGGACACGTTACAAACTAGCGACCGGATTCGAACCAGTGAACCACCGATAATGAGTCACCAATGACATCCGTGTGCCGCTAGCACACGCCCACCCTTGTACATAGGCAGAGCTGTCAATATTTACATAATTTATTTCCAGGAATTCTGCAATCAATCCAGTATGTATAAGGTGCAGTTTTTATGGAGCCTTGTGGATCTGCAACGATAAGAGGGCTTTCCCGATAGCTTTGGTCTTTCAAAAATTGTTTTGTATATTATTAATACGTTGTTAATGTTGAGCAGTTTGATTCTACGGAAACCTTATGTATACAAAACGGACCAATTTTCATAAAATTGTGTCAGTTTTAGTCGGTCATGAAACAAATATTAAACGAAAGGAGGACCCATTTCACAGTTACGAAAACAGTGCCCGTTTTACAGTCACAAGAAAGTGTTTTTCATGTTACACGAAGATTGTCTGGTTCAACTTGGTTTCTTTTGAACAAACAACTTTTTCTGGGACAAATTAGGCTGAACCGACTGAATTTTATAACACATTCCCTAATTTCCTGTCTAATCACATCCCTTGTTTGTAACATGAGTAAGGATCTCATTTTGAGCCCTTGGATCAAAAACAGTTCCGTGGAAACTGCTTCCTTCGACAGATAGAAGGGCAATTTTTTTCTCAAAACGTCCGTCTTCTCAGTTTGTCTTCTGACTGCTTACTGTCGTGTCACCAACCTAATAATTTTACCAAGTTCAACCCACAGACAAACGAGGGTCGATATTTCACTTGTTGCAAGAGCTTTTTAGCCAATTATTATTGTTTGAATGTACGCCATAGGGATTACGAAGATCACCTCCGAAAGAGAGGTATGTCAATTTTTCATCATTCCAAATGGTTCAGTACATCATACTGAGTCAAGTTGCAGAATTATCCCCAAAAGTTCATATACCCTAAAGTTGCAGAAATTAATGTTCAGCTGGAAGCCAGAACAAATAGACCTCGTCCGAGCAGTTTTTACAGGGAAAGGGTGCCATTTTGGCTGTCAATCCACTGGCAGCTGACTGGGGCTGTACCAAATATGATTGGCTGCGACCCACGTCAGCAAACGCGTCTATGAGGAATGGATCCATATCCGCAAGCTGGTGGCGTCCATAGACACACGTATTGCATGTCAGATGGAGCCAGTTCGGACGCAGCCGGCCTGGGAAGCCACAAAGAAAAACAGCACGCCTTGCTGCGGTTGGAAGCTGTTGCGGTGTCGTTTCAAAATCTGCACGGTAAAATGCAACATAATTCAATTGTTGCATGCCATGTCGGCCGGAGCTCCGGAAATTGAGGTTAGGCAAAATTACTTGAGAAGGCTGTGGAAATGAATCTCGGAGGGAGGGGGAACTACACTAAAGTCTCTGCGGACTTGGGGGGGGTGGATAAATCCTTGCACTTGAGGTGAAAGAAAATAAACCGTCCGCCAAGAGCTTGAAGATAAATCTGAGCTTCCGCCCCCCCCCGCAAAATTTATTTATACTTCTGGCTTTCCCGGGATGCGACTCTGCAAAATTGGCCGGAAGAAGCCAAATCCTTCTCAAACGTAATCTTGGCAATGGAGTTGACTTAACTAAGGGGTTTTATGGAAGCATCATCCACTTAAGCGCAGAGTTCCTCAACTACCGCCGTGAAGATCATTGAAGTCACAATTAAATGAAGATGTCGGGGTAAATATTCTCCTGCCAGACCGATCAGGTTGTTCAATGGCCACTGTCATAAGAGTAACTTGGGCTAAATGTCCCGGGGGGCACCAAGGGGTGCATTTCTTTTTCAAGGGGCACCACAAGAAAATAAGCTGCAGCAACATTTCAATGGATATTATTCACAGACTTCTAATGGGGGGCACCCGGGGGCACGGGCATCCGCTGGGGGAGCCCCCCGTAGTTACGCCAATGGAAAGGCATGCTTCCCTCACAACTTGAACAAGCATTAAAGCCGTCCAAATTGATGATAAACGTATTATCGACTGAAACATATCAACACTCACTTCTGGTTAAAAAGTTTGATCTTAGCGAACAGAAACAATGTTTTTTATTCCTGAAAATTCAAAAGTTATTTCAAGGGTGGATCCAGGAATCGGGCAATGGGGGCATCCCCCCCGAACCATTTTGTTCTAAAAGTGATGACACGGGAGCTGTTCTGTTTTTTGTAGTTTCCTCCCTTCAAAGTGTGTGTAACCCCCACCTCACCCCCCTCCCCCCCAAAAAAAAGTTGTTGGGGGCAGAATTTGCCCCGTCAGGGGCAGAGCTTGTCCCGTCAAGTTGCCATTACGACGTTACCAGTCTAAGTTGCACTTTTTGAATCCTTGCCAACCACGTACGACCGTGAGTAATATTGCCCAACTGGCCTACTCGGTCTTTTTTCGGCAAGATGACATCCTCAGGCTATCACCTGTTTCCTCCTCAGCATATGTCTCTTTCCCCTTGATAGATATGTTCGCCTCGTCGTTGGGAAAGAGAATCGTGCTTTCACTCCTTTTGTCAGGGTTATCTGTGGCACGACATGGTATGACAAATCATCACTGGATCATTAGGCATTTTATCTAAGTTAAGCCTCCGGTAGAGAAAAGAGGGAGACGTCGATTTGTTTTAAGATTTTTTTCCTCGACCCTTGCGTGCCCGGGTTGGTTGTTAGCGCTCTTAAGATCAACACCACTTTGTGAATTCCTGGAATCATGCTAATTCCACTGAGACGGTACCACTGAATGTGTTAATTAAACTATACCCTTACACCCCCGTAATATTTCTACCGTCTCTCTTCCAAGCACAGACCTCATATCAAAAACTTAAAATGTGGACCCGCAATGCATTTATTCCAAGTAGACTTGACTATTGTAATAGATTATGGTTTGCTCAACACACAAATTAACCAACTTCAGGGAGTGCAGAGTGCTTGTGCTCGACTCGTTTATAAGACATCGAAATTTTGTCAAAACACTCCTCTTCTTATTGATTTACATTGGCTTCCGGTTTTATATAGAATTGAATTTAAAATTTTGCTGATGACATACAAAGTCTTACATTACCTAGCCCCTCCATATTTAACTCAACTTGTTTCTGTGAAGTCTCAGACCGTTATCATCTTCGTAGTTCTGGTGACGGTGCCTTCCTCAATTATCCTGTGGGTTGGCGTAAGGCCACCCTTGGGGACCGAGCCTTTGAATATTGCACTCCGTATCTCTGGAATAAACTCCCATGTCGTATTAGGTGTGCTAGCAGTATTATCACTTTTAAATCATTGTTAAAAACTTGTCTTTTTAAGAAAGAGTTTAATTAATTTAAAACATTTTCGGCGGTTGTAATTTTGTTTAGTCTTTTTTATTCTATATATCCTTGTATATTGTTAATTTTTTTATATTGTAATGCGCTCTTGAACAGTTTAGGAATGAGCGCTTTATAAATCTAATTTAATAATAATAATAATTTCCTAAATAAGTTCATAGACGTCAATGAAGCAAGTGGTGGCCATCTTACCGTGCCCAGTACATATGTCATACAAGGCTGACTTGCTATTGTTAACCAAATTCGTTCGTTCGCTAGCGGCTTCAAGTTAGTTGGAACGAAGGCATCGCGAGCCCAGATTTTTGTATATGTCGTCCGTGCTCCCAAATTCCACTTATCCAACAAAATTGACCTTTGCTTTTATTTTGTCACGGCATCACTTGCTGTGATGCCAGCAAACCTTATGAAGAGTACCAGTGCACTGATTACTTTGTTTTCAATTATTCAACGAAATACGAGACGTTTTCTGATGCATGTACATTGTCGGAGTGACAACTTCGAGACGGGGCAACAGAATGTAGGAACTTACAGCAAATACCACGTCACCTCTTTGGCGGTGGCTTGAGAGCTCTTGCGTCCCAATCGTCCTTGGGATGGGTGTAAATGACAAGTACAATTACGTCGTCATTCGGCCACGTCGAGAATAATTTCCTCGGAATTAGTGCCCTGGTCTCCGAGGGTTCTTGTGATCAGGATGCCATTGCTGTGCCTCAATTAATTATCAAGGCCAGCCAGTATATCGGCGGTCATGGCCACCGAAGAAAACAGGATTCTCTTCTTTCCGTGTCTCTCCCAAGTTTTGTGTGGGAATCAGAATATGGCCGACATTCGGTCTTTAACTGGCATTGACTTTTTTTCCCTTCTAATGCGATCGCGAACCAGATGATCAGTGACTGATCCGTTTGGCAAGCTACTTGTTACAGTATTTTTAATCCCAGAGAGCAAATTTGTATTACCATAAAGTACTTTTTTTCCTTCTGCGTCGCTCACTTTAAAAAAGGCGAAATAATACAGAATACAACTAGACACAAAGTCGAGTCGGAGACTTTTTCCAGAATATATTCAAATGTCAAGTCCTCAGCTATGAGCAATTTTCAGAGCAACGAAGGCTGCACTTCGACGGTTCACGAAGGACTATGACATGCACGCGTTACGGTCGCATCGCTATACCAAAAAAAACGAACATTCCCCACTAACGTGACTCTTTTCTGCTCGAGGTGGATGACAAGATGTTTGAAGGTTCACCCCAGGCGCCGCAGCCAGGTGAGAAGACCCACTTTCATGCTAACAACTTAGTTGCATCTCCCGATTATACCGACATTCAAAAAAATGTGACATTTATTGCAAAAATGATAATGCTGAGTGGCGAGATATATAAGACTGTTTTGTCGTTCCCACAAGTCTCATGCTATCGAGCAGAGATTGCAACCAGGTATGAGCTATATGCGTACTATGCATCGTGCTAAATATACCAACATTAAAACACCACTTTATACCAGGTTTCAGGATCGCCCAGCAGGGGTAGATTTTCCCCCTGTCGGCAAGATACACATGTAGTCAATTCCCAAAGGTAAATATATGACTCGACATTAGAATTACAGATGCAAGAACCACGGAATCAGGCAGGGCAAACTATTCCTGTGTGGGGAAAAGCAGTACACTGCCGGATTTGGCAGGTTGAGTAACCCCGCACTGTCAAGTTTACTTGCGTGCACCTGACGTTGGTTCTCCTAAACAGATGCACGTGGCAAGGATACGATGTAATGGAAATCGGCAGACGAGTTGCACAGCAATTGACCCACGCTAATGATGAGACGACGGGTAGCTTTGTTATCTACTTCTTGCGGAATTAGTTCGTGCACGATACATACATAATAGGGCAGCTGTTGGGGAGATGTATCAGTCGGTGCGTTGGTCGCTCCCTTTTGGTGCGAGCTTTGTTCCGATATTATTTTTATCATATTAATCCTTACTGAAGGTTTGCTGGGTTTTAAATACATGTACTAACAGATTGAAACAAACATGTATACAACTGTATGAAAAACCACAGGAAGTGAAACGTCAGTTTGCACAGCGATGATTTCACTTTACAGTACGATCCCTTCTGTCCTCATCGAGCTCATACTATTAAAACCTTATGGGTCCCTATATATATATTTTTTACTAAAGAGTAGTTTTTTAGCCGGGGGGTGTCAGGCAGTGCCATCATCTTAAAAAAATGTCCCTGCTTCCCAAATTAGAGAGAGTCGGCCCCTTTCTTCCCATTGATCATTGATCAATACATAACATTGTCCGTTTCCAAGATCGAAGGAAAGAAGTACCAGTATACAGCGTATTTTGCACCATTTAAACATGCTGGTCACGAAGCGGTTCTGTTCACTTGCCGACCCTGTTCTTTACATTGCAATTGGGACTGTTTCTGGACTCTTCTCGAGCATAAGGGTTAACCACCAGGACAGGTAACAAGCTGCTGTCATTAGATGCGTAGGGTCTTGTTGATAATTGTGGCCCCGATTACATATGAATCCAGTCCTGTTACGCAACGGACTAATGTGAGCATCTTTTGCTTTCAGCCGGTATGCACGTGTACATGTACAGTGTAGATAGGTGTACCCGTATAAAGCGACTCGGTTGGGTTACGTTTGGACTCTGTTTTCTTCAAGGGGCCGAAGTAACGGTCAGTGCTCTCCGCCCAGATGGCATTGCTTCCTAGCACAACGCACGACATTATCGCAGTGCACTATCCACGTAACCATTTCCTTGCTATATGTAGCAGGGTCCATATATCGGTAGAGAAGACGCATCGTACATACAGACAATAGATTAGGGAAGCACGTTTGCTTATCGTCCTGTAAAATAACGTACGGCTTGAGGGGAACAGTAGCCAGGCATTTGTGTCCTTTTTGTGTTGCAATGGAAGGCATGTAGTGCAATGATCGAGACCTCCATAACTGCTTCTAATGCTTCGCTTCATGAGAATACAGTAAGTAACAATACCAACTGCAGTGTACTGTTAGTGTTACAGCAATGGATATGGCCAGTGCATCAACGTCTAGAAGCTCTAATCTTCTTTGCTACTTCCTCTTCGTCATCTTGTCTTCTGTGGTGTACGTTCTTGCCCAGAGTGTGAACGTCAGCGTCCAACCGGGTCCCCCCTCCCAACTACGGGAGGGGGGTGTGGTGACTCTCCGCTGCGAGGTCAGGGACTTGAACCCGGTCACGCAGTTCCTGAGTTGGTCAGCATTTCTGTCGCGCGCGCCCCAGGTTTTGACGTGGGAAGCCGAGATCTACAGCACCGTGGATGATCCGAGCTACTCCGTTGTGAACAGCAACACCGACGGTGTCGTGGTCCACAACCTGGTCATCAACCCGGTGGGAACAAGCCACAGCGGCGCGTACAAGTGCAGGGTCATGCAGACGCAGACCTGGAAGTCCGTCGTTCTCACTGAAGCTCGGATCGACATCAGCGTTTACCCCGCCGGCGCGTTCCCGTCTTGCTCCCCAAGCGGTGCTGCGGAAGTTTCGGAAGGGGCGCAGATGTCTTGCTCTGTCACGACAGACGTTTTGAATGTTGGAGTCACCAAAGCCAGTAGCGATAATGAAGAATATTGGAACGCTGAGAAGCTGAGTCCGGGAATAAGACTTATTTCATCTGTTTCCTCCACAGACGACAGAGTGACCTACAACTGTTCTTCGGTCCCTGCCGGCTTTCCAGACGTAACCTTGACTTGCCAGATCGGACCGCTGTCCTTACTCTCAGTGCCCTCCCTCACGACAACGGCAGAATCTACCCAGGACATCTCCACAAATCCACCTCCCAAATCCCCTACACCCGATGCTCCTGGAGCATCTCCAACTACGCCTGGCAGCCGCCCAACCCAGTCTGCCGGTGCACCAGTGTCGGAGTTTTCCCCCAGCGACTCGCCCCTTACTCTCACCAAGCCACTAGATGCTAATGCCAAGCCACCAGTTCCTGATCCTCCCCAGGCGGAGAAGTCTCCCAACTCAGCTACAGAGTCGCCTTCCCCTAAACCCAAGGCACCGGTCAGCTCCAGGGCGCTTACCGCCTTTCTGGTGATCCTGGTTATCACTGTACTTGTAATCACCATAGTGGCCTTCGTCCTTGAACGCAGGAAACGCAAACGTCCTTCGGAGACAGAGAGAGTTGACTACCATAAAGTGCAAGCTTGATGACCACAGATCCCAAACCTCTCTCCAATACAGTTGAAGTATTTATATGAGAAAGAATTTGTCTACAACCAAACCCCAAAATAACCACTTATCTTTGTGATTAACTAAGCAATGCTGGATGTTTCAGTGCAACAGCTGAAAAAAAGATATACATATCCAAGTACCGCCCATAAGAAAAGCTATAATTGCTAAGATTTTACCATTAAGCAAAGGTTTTACTCATACTAATTTGCGACAAGTCCTGTGATAAATCTGCATTGTTCAAAGGTGGTTTCTTTGCTGTTGACGTTTTATCGTTGGCAATGTCGAACGAATCAGTCAGTCACGGTCAAAAATAATTAGAAGAAAGATATCCGGAGCCCTTAATTCACACCCGAACACTCAAATTGGGTCGGTAGTGTCACCAAGTGCGCGGTCAGGGTGATTGGCAACCAACTTTTCTGGGGAATATGAATGATTAAGCAGAATACTCCCTGAAGTTCCTACGCGCTCTTATAACTCTGAAGGCCGTCGCACGATGAGTCATAGTACTTTTCTACGTAAATGACAAAGGCTATTGTACCTCACACGTTAGTTAAGTTTGTAATTCATCACTGGATACAAGGTTGGTAATTTTATGAAAGCATTGTCGGGGTATTTATTACACTGTACCGACTGTCGTGTACATGTATTTTTCGACGGGGACTATCTCTTTTATTTTAGATGCATAATTATCAAAATTTAATTTAAGGTAACATGTATTAGAATCAAATAATCCCATCATTTTTCCTTAAAAACTAAAGTTAACTAACCATCGATACGTAATTAATATTACAGATTCAAAGTACATGCACCTGTAGTTATTTCGATGCAATGACCATTTAATCATTTTCAGACCCAATTTCACCACGATAAAATACCAGTAAATGCACTTACAACTTATAATGGAGTATTCGCACTTTGCATGCTACCGCCATAGGCATGCAGAGCCTCGATTTGACAGCTCGTAGAGTCACGTCAGAATGCGTCTACGCAGGTTTCCAAATATTGTCCTATCAAACTGTATAAGAGCTACACAGCATGCGCAGAATTACTAAGCTGTATACGGGGAATCACTTCTGTGAATAATCGAGGCTCTGCATGCCTATGGCGGCAGTGTGCAAAGAGCGAATAGGCTTACATGTAATTTGTTTTGTTTAGATATGAAGAAATTAAAATAAAGGGAAGCGACATAAGTATAATGGCACATATGGACGCTGGGGAATGCTCTATAACGAAATGCATGTATTTATTAATCTTTGCTTTAATGTTTTAATTCTTTTAATTTACTCTCAATATTAACGTCCATTTCAATTGTAACAAGTGTAAACTCTGATGCAATGATTCAAAGAGAAATCTCAGTTGAGCACAATTGCATTCGCTCTCCCTGTGTAGACTTTGTCTTGGCTCACCGAGCTTTACGTCTGCCTTTGAGCATGGCACAATCAGGAAATGATGTTTGAAATCAACACGGAGTGCACGCTAGGCCCTTGGGAATAATGCACGCTTTCGTCACCAGTTCGGCATTTTGGTTTGTAATGGCTGTGGCTCAAAATAAAATAAACTCCAAAATAAAGCCCCCCCCCAGGCCCTGATGTAAATGGTTTGGTTTTTTCCAGTTGGACGAAATATGGTATGGACACGAGCAGTTTACTACCTGACCATGTTTTCAAACGAAGCAAAGAAAAACTTTCCGCCCGCAACATTCTACTTCATCTCAACGCGCTGATCGAAGGATATTCCGGACTGATATTTGCAAATTAGAGCTTGCCATTTGAGACGTGTGTCCCAAATACATGTATATAGGCCTACGTAATATTTCGATCAGGCACGAAACCCTTTATTAAACCATGGAGGTAAGAAAAAAGATGCCTTTACACAGTCAAGCTGAATCAAATTACCCAAGGTGATTAGCATAAGAATAGTCTCAATCCCGCATTCCTTGGGCTTTCTCCTACATGGGTATAACCACGGCCCTGTCTGCTTTCCAGTTGACTAGTCTTTCACAAAAGGAGTGCGCTGACGAGTGGTCGATGGCCTTGCAGTGCTTTGCAGTGGGCAGCGAACGAAGTGACACGTCATAGATCTTAAGACCAGAACACGGAAATAGACGACAAAAATATTGCAACTGTGGCGCATCTTGTTATTTCCCGTTGTTTCTTTCAGACATCGAGATGGTCCCCATCTCCCACACAAGCCATCGCCAGTGAGAGACATGATTTCTCCTTGGATGCCTTATAATTATAATTCGCAGCAGACACGAGCCTGACGCATAACATGGGACGGCCTACTGCCTATTAAGAATAAGGTTTTCTGCATCATAACAGGTATGAGGTATACGGTACGTGTGTACGCAGGGCAGAACATGAGTAATCTTATTTCGTATCATAAGATGCCAAGAAAGGCGACATTGTGCTGGATGGAATTGTAGAACGAAAGAGTTCAGTTTGTCATCTGTAAAGAGGTAAGAGATCTCGATTCATCCATATAGTGAAAGGGACATCAGATGCGGGTGAACTGAACCAGAAACGCTGGGGAAATTTGCCGTGCATCGGACCACAAAGATGAACGATTGACTGTCGTGATTCCATCTGCTCTTTTAATTGATAATATTTGTGAGCATCACGTTGTGGCTCAGATGCAAGAAACTGCTTGTATTTTCTTTTTCGTTGTCTGTTTGCCATCTTAAAATAACCACCGCAGTTTTTCCTGGGGTGGTTAAAAACCTGTGTGGTGGAATCGATATTAGCTTCGGCGTGTATTACTATGGCCCATCCATCGAATACTTTTAACGTTCTTTACGGGTGTGCTCTGAGCTGCATCATGCTAACGCTCGTAACGTGGCCAGTCTCAGCCCTGACCACGACAGTCAGCATCCAGCCAGAGTCCACCTCCCAGCCACGCGAGGGGGATGCTGTGACACTTCGCTGCGAGGTCTTCGGCTTGCAGCCGGCCATTCAGTTCCTGAGCTGGTCGGTCGTGTTCCCGGAGGAAGCCAAAATTCTCACCTGGATGGGTGAGCTGGACAGCCGGGTTACTGACCCTGTGTACTCGGTGGTCAACAACGCCAGCAGCGACCCTCTGACCGTGCCCGAGGTCCACAATATCGTCATCAAACCCGCTAACCAAAGTCACAATGGAATGTACACCTGCAGGGTGTTGGAGATACGTTCCTCAAACAGCTACGGGGTCATTTCCAGCGCACAGACTATCTTGACCGTCTACCCTGCCAAAGTCTTCCCCACTTGCTCGCCGAGCGGGGCCGCATCCTTGTATGAAGGGAGCACGATTTACTGCAGTGTCACGGCGAACACTACGGCACTAGTCGTCACCAGAGCTGGAAGTGGCGTTCTGGAGAACTGGGCTTCCAGCTCCCTTAATACCGGCTCAGGCTCCCAGTTGACAACATCAGTCACCACCGCCGAAGACAGTGAGACATTTAACTGTTCGTCGGTGGCACTTGGCTTTCCTGAAGTGACCCTCCTTTGTCAAATTGGCCCACTGTCTGTAACTTCTGCGACCACGGCTGTCTTACCTCATCACACTACCGATGACAGCGGGGAATCCTCAACGACCGTAAAACCTGCAGCTGTGACTGCGGGAGTTGCTGTTGCCGTGGTCCTGATCGTCATACTTGCCATCGTCGCCGTCGTGCTTCTGGTGTTAGTTCTCCAACGTCGGAGGGGGAGACTAACCCCGTCAGACAAAGATCGAGAGCGAGCAACTCCAGCAGGTGCCTCGTCACCTACAGAGCCGCGTCCGGTTGAAAATGGCAAGGCGCCTCCTAAGAAACCAGTACCCTACGCTGTGAGTAAAAGACATCCGTCAAAGCAGGCCCCGGTCGTATACGCATCCGTCCAGCAAGGGAGGGGTAAAGTGGCCCCTGGAGACCCCGCTGAGGGACAGGTGTACGCCATCGTTCACAGAGAGCACGAGGAACCTGCACAAATCCCCGAGTCAGTGCAGTACGCCTCCGTCCACAAAGACCGTAAGAGAAAGGACGAAGACACCGAACCGGCTCACTACGCTGCCGTCAACAAACTTAGGGATCCCAAGGAGGACACGGAGCCTGCGCATTACGCTGCTGTCCACCGAAATGGTGCTCGTGCTGCAGATATCGCATCTAAGGAAGACGGACTAGTTTACGCAGAACTGGATTTAGCTAACCCTCCAGACATTGACAACACGAAGCCAATTCCTAAGGAGGAACCGACTGTTTATGCCGAATTAACAAATTTGACCTAGTTTATGTACACACTACAAAGGTTTTCCTGTTTTTAGCGCTTTATTCATTATAATATATATGTACTATACCAGGCAAGATATGGGACGGAGGGGTAACCCCCCCCCTTACCTGTCCAATTCCTGTACACACTCTAGCCTATTGTTACCTAACACGCCCCCTAGAAGTCTGTCAAGAATTCCTGAGATTCCGATCAAACAGTGACCAACACCAAGGCGGGGGGGGCTCTCTCCGTCCCACATCTTGCTTCAAATGACATGTACTGTCAAACTTTGAGCATTGTGACTTAATGTGATTTTCCCTATGTGCAGATTTTGTGACAGAAAAAATTCAGTTTTATGAGGCTTACTGTAATTCGGCAACATGTTATTAAGTCCCGAGGCCACCATTGATACGGACTCACTATTCCTATTTCTAGATATTTATTAGACGTTTATTTACTCAGTCATTGTTTGCATTGAAAAGCACAAAGAATTTCTGACAAAACAAGTCATCTAGCTCAAAAGTATCGAAAAGTTGACCATGCCAAACTTGTTATTAATCTTTGGCCACCTGTCTTACACGGAACTATGCACTCAAATGTAATCTAGTGAAATCGAGCGGAAATGCCAGGCACTGCCAAATTAATAACGTAGTTCTATTATAACTTCTCGTCAACCATAGAAGAGAAAATCCTGCTAAAACTGAATTACTCTCATTCCTGTGATTATTTGAACACCACACTGCACAGCGAAGTACTTGAACTACGTGAATGTTAAGTATGCCTGGATCAGTATGCCTATATGTACTCATATTCAAATTAATAGGGGTGGCAAATGAAACTAACATAGCTGTTACGGTCTTTGCTAGGCTCAAACACGGTTCCGGCGAGTTTGAGTTTAGAGTTACATGTATTTCTAAAAACTCAAATTTCGTCAGTGCCGTTCGAATAATCGATGTCAGACTTACTTTTCTGACAAATAATGTTTTCGAATGTAGCCACAGCCTATAGGTTTTTATTAGTTTTCGTTGCAACGTGGAAAATTGAATATTGGAACTAAGATAAGAAGAGCACTAATAATGCAAAGTCTGTTTATAGCAAAGAAAACTTTAGATCCCAAGTCTTTGTTTAACTTTTTTTTCTACTACTGATGATACAAGGTACCTGTTGTAAACCAGGTGTATGTAATTCGTAAAGTCCGACAGATATTGTTATAACAGTGTACCATTGTAGTCAGAACATGTACACGTAACGGGAAATTGCATGTGATTGGAGGTTTTGCTACAATGGTACCTCTAGATATGTTGCATCTAAAATGTCCTGATCACTTCAACAAATCCTTCGACAATTACCACTCTACTCAATTGTCTGTAAAATTTTGCCAATACGTTCATCCGCATACATGTATTAATTAATTGAAAGATATCCAACACACATAAACTTGCGGGAAGTAGCCTTATTATTTGTTTGTCTAATATATAAATATACGCATCCTGGCAGTTTCCTGTTCAACTCATGGTGATGAGTTTTGTTCGAATAGAATATTGGTGTGTTCTTTAATTTCGGTCAAAATTAGATTATCTATTTGGGAAAGAGGGGTCAGTTTTGCAGGAAGCTGTTCTTATTGATAATCATGGGGAATTATATTTGTAGCATGCTCTGTTTATGCAAGCTATCCTTCCGACGGCTGTTCCCACCTTTATTTAAAAGTGTTCTGGGCAGTGTTTCAGATTTGTCCCATTCAGATCTCTGCTAACGTTGAAGAATAAGGAAATTATAACAAATTGTCCTGGTCAAAATAAACAGTGTTTGTTACATTTACACAACATACAAGTATGGCTGTGAAAAACATGTACATGTAGTTGCACTTTTATATTGTACGTACGTATCAGAGCAAGAAATAATGGATTTGGTATTGTTAAAATTGGAAAAGAAAGCTTTAGACTGAACGTTAAAGAGGCTCAATAAATTGTGCACATCCAATTCGAAGGAGAGTTCTCTTATGTTGATGATATTGTCTTACAATGGGGCAGCCTAGTTCTTATTATACTCACATCTTAGTCAGGCTGAAATATGTCAAACAGTGTGTATATATTTTTGAAATCCTGTATCGTGTGCACCTGAACACGTGTAAGCATCATGTATGCGCTCTCGTTCAAGGCACTAACATGTCCCCACAAGGCTAAGAGGCACTGTAAGATTTCATGAAAAGAATCAGCCCATCCTATCCTAGCGCTCTATGGACGAATGGGAGGGTTGTTTCACTAGGTCGAGTTTTCCCTGCAGTGGTGTATCCAGCACCCCTACCCCGACCGTTTTTTTTGCTCAGAATACTTCATAGGTGAGAGGGAAAGAAAGTAATCGGTATTTTTATTATCAAATATTAGAAACCAAAACAACATCATGAAATAAAAGCAAGGTGTCGGGACCGTAAGCTTTTGTTATTTTTACCCCTTAACATCATATTTAATGAGCATGAAGCCGTATTTGCTTTTGAACCCCCCCACACACACACACACACTAATAGCTGGATTCGCCGCTGGTTCCCTGTAATGACTGGAGGTAAATTGTCAGTGTTTTGCTTGAGCGACTGTCATGGAATGGTAGCTCTGTACATGTGTAATTGTCGTGGCAGGAACCACTGCCAAATGACCATCAGTAGGATGACGGGGACAAGCAAAGCCCTATAGGCCTAACGCTGAGCTCAGTCGTGTTTCTTAATCCCACAAAAAGAGACTTTGCCCAAAGGTGCGTGGCCCCAGACTAATGATGGATCACGTGCATTGTCGGCCAATGGATCACCTCCTTATTTATCTCCATGGACAGAACAAACTTAGCCTTCCATTTTCGTATCCGCTTGATCTGACTGGCACATCCGCCAAGATGGCACACATCTACAACGTAGCCAAACCTAAGACAGGTGCTGAACTTTCATGCTTAGTTTTAGATACACGAATACCATAAAGCCACAAAAGAGTTGTATGGTAATTTGATTTAAAAGAGGTAAAATGACAGCTTAAATTGAAGACTCTTGAATTCTTATTCGAGTGGGTCAGATAAAAGGAGGGGAGCGCAGTCTGCCGATTGAGCTCCGTTTCGGAAGATATGAGTTACGCTCAGAATGTTGTAATTGCACCTCTGAGACTGTTGGTAATGTGCCCATTTTCCGACCGAGGTCTATGAATAAACTGGGAGCTGTCAGCTGTCAAGGGTTCAAGTCTTGAATAACAGGTGATCTTAATGCCGGTGTCGCACCGTATTCCAGAGTGTAAAAATCATTCTTATACGGGACCCAAAAGCCCAACTCTGCTTGCTGAGTCAGAGTGTAGGCACATTTTCCATGTTCCTCGGTTCTTGCTAATCCGTCTCAGACATTGCAACACGAGAGTTCTGTGAACCCTGTGACTCGTCAAGTTTCGAAAAGTGGCGAATCCGTTGCAAGTCAACAAGACTTATTCATGAAAAGCCAACCCTAATGATGAAAGGGGGGGGGAGTTGTCCAATCGAAACAAATTTTAGTTGTGCAGCGGCGGATCCATTAAACATTTATGGGGGAAGCGCCACTCCCCAGCAGATGGAAGTTAACCCGAAAATAGGGGTAGGATATTTTTTAGTGATAATATCTTTCGGTAATGTGATCACAAGTAGCCGAGAACAACAGGAAAGGGTATAGGCGAGAGGAACAGTTGTCTACCTTTTTAAAAACTGGGTGGAGCAAGGACCTCTCGCTGGACTTTCCAGAAGGATCGGGAGATCCGATTTAGGAAGAGGGGAAAACTCCAATCCACCCGGTGTCAGGGATGCGTAGGCTCCTGCTCTCGAAACATGACCCTAAAAATAGCTCGCTGTCTCCCTTCCTCTTCCGTCCCGTTAGATGGTCTGTCGCCTGGGGAGTAGCCAACCTTAATGCGGTGTACATTGTACCACAAATGATGCCTGGTGCTGCGAGTCCGAGGTTGCTGCCGATGCTATCTCAGCATGAGGAGAAACTCGGCTGACAAGGGGGGGGGAGAGGTTGACTCACTCCAACTTGGCTGTCGACCCGATTACGAGCTCCCTGAGAACATGTATGCGCATGTGCTCCCGACTGGGCTGACTGTATCCACTTCGTTGGTCTCCGGGTCGGATGTTTTTCCGGCTTCCCAAAGTGAACTTGCACTTGAGGTTTAGTCACGCTTTTGATTGGAAACCGATGTAAGGGTGCTATCTTGTCTTTGGGGCTTGTGATAACAACACCTCAGCATAAGCGTTGCCGGGCAGAAGTGGATGATACGTTACGAATGAGCTTCAACACGAGTAAAAGCATTTGTGGATCCACTGGACAAGGGAGTCAAGAATTTCTTTAGAACTGAAGGGAAGGCGATTTCTTGGACTTTTTGTTTCCATTCCATCCAAACGCTTGTAAACCCCCCAGATTTAACACCCCCTTAAGAAAGTCCAAGAAAAGGGTACATAAAGAAATACATGAAGAAATACGCCCAAGACGTTTTTGCCCCACCCCAAAATTTGCGTTCTGGATCCATCCTGTGACAGACACCGGTTACGGGTATTTGTAGTGTATTGGGATGGGCGCAATCAGCCAGTCGGGTCTGCCCGATCGTCCGATATCGTTCTGCGCAATATGTCGATCCTGTATACGAAATCTACAATTTTACTTCCCCTTTTCAAATAATCTTTAACAGCCGCTAATTGGAAAGAAAGCACAAGTGGCAGATGACGAAATTATAGGCAAATTAAGCAACAAGGTCAATAGTTCGCGTACAGATCGAGCGATCGGGCAGATACTGATCGCTACCAACACTGACACATTACTTCTTGTCAGGAATCAGATAAATCAAAGTTAAGTGTGAACCTTTAATGACCTGTGCGTGGTATGAGTCAATTATAAATGTGGAGGTTGTGCACTTCTCTTTTTTTTTCAAAGAAAATTCCTTTTGACTGTAATTTCTGAGTTTCCTTTGCCAAGACGAGATTTTCAAGCCAGAAAACAACCACTTAAATCTCGCTGACAACAACAGCTAATTTTCTGAAAAGTTTGTGCATAAATATCGTGGAGTGGAAGTGATCAACTGTTGGAAAACTTTGCCAGAAATCTCTACAAGTTGCGGTTGGGGAGGACACATAACTTGTTACCATGCTTCGTTTTACCCGCTCAGTGTAACTCAAAATGTTTTCACTCGTCAGGCTGTAAAATTGTGGGCGATACATATCACAAATAATAGAGTGCAAACACGGCTAGTGTTCAGCTTCGTCTGAGATTTTTGATAGCAATGAAACGCACTTTTCGACGGTAGATCAGTGTTTCAGAGCGGAAGGAGTCTGAAATTCCTAATCATTGGTGAAAGATGAAGACGTAAACACGTACTGCACATGTAAATCGTGCACTATCTCCACTTGTATTTACCACACATAACTAACCTGCGGGTCACGCATCGGGAATATAGAGGGAAAATGTTAATTTCCCCCATTAGCTGTTGGAGTACTAAGCCGGTTGGTAAACCGGATGATAAGCACATAAGGGAGTTTAATAGAAAGGGCAGTTCAACGGCATGCCTTCCCCCACAGAACTCTGAGTATGCATCGTCCCCCCCCCCGTTCCCTGTTGCCGTCGTGGACCAGATAACGTCTCACTCACACGACCCCCCCCCAGTTTCACCAATGAAAATGTAGTATACAACGTCATCTCGCAATGCATCCGAATTAAACAAACCGTGACATGGCCAAATATCTTCATTACCCGACTTCCATTCGGTTGCCTTGGCAACGGACAAACGTCATATCTCAGAAGTGTGCATTGTGCCATAACATGCGCAGAATGGTATTGGAAAAGGCTTAATCGTCGTTTTCCTTATAATTATTCAGTGGGTAAAACGGCCGAAAATAGCTGATTTACGCATAGACTCCCACGAATTGTCTCAAAAGAAACGTATCATCGCCTCCTTGAATAAATAAAAACTCACTGAATGCACAATGAAATGTAGGCAATTGTTGTTTTCCATGTTTAACACGGTTATCAAAAATATGTATTCATAATTCTCAAATATATGCCCAAAGGCCCAAGGCCAGATTGACCATAATGTGTTATTTATATATATTTATCGACAGTTATTTGTGAGTCAGAGGTTTATTAACGGTGAGGTTTCACACCAATAATAAAGCTGTCTGTTCCCGATTTTTCAGCAAGGTTTATCATGACTGCCTTTTATATTTCATTTACTCATCTGATACATAGTTAGTTAATTCTCTTCTTTTTTCTACTTTCCCCAAAACAATTAAAATGAAAGATTTCCTTTTGGTTCTTTATACAGCATCAAGGTGACAGTGTTACAGCTTATTTCTTTTGACAAATCTAGTCCAACCAACTTTAACCTAATTTAACCGAAGAAAACAGACGTTGCGTTACAAACACAACAAGCATAATTATGGTCTGTCTGAAAGGAAGTTTTGCGCGTCTGGGAGCTATCGTTTATACCATGCACAAACGCTTCCATTAGTCAGGCGCCCCGCTGCGGTTTTCATAGCCGGTGGAGCACAGAAACGACTGGTCAGGAGCTGCTATTTTGGGCGGGAAAACTGGTGTTAATCTGACACAACCTGCGACAGACCCAGAAGATGATGGACATGTCCGCAAGCATCCTTCCAGGTCGTCTTTTTTTTAACCGATCAACCCCAAAGCATGCAGTGTGTTTGCTCGGGGATTTGTTTGACTTATCCCAGGATTACTGAGTTGCATCGTGAATTAACCTGCCTAAACAAAATTGCTTGTCATAGAGAGGCTGTGGGAACAGTGGGGGCGCTCGTATTCAAAGCTGTAGTTATTTTGACTTCCCGAAAAAGTAAATGCCGGGAATGGTAAGGCTGAATTAGCAGATGACTAAAATTCTGTTTTTACAATAAGGTTCACCCTGTCGTACATTTCCAACGTCAAATGGTCATGAGAAAAGAAATTTTCCAAGAACCTTTGGAGGAAAACTCCAAGAGGATCACTCTCATCTGTCTCATGAAGGCAATAACCTCTTCCACTTGATATTAGCAACTTAGTAAATGTAAACAGACTTCTGATAAACAACATCTTCCAAACCACAGGTACATAGCTATTCAAAGAAAAGGACAAATGCTGTTTGATTCCTGCAGAATTGTGCCAGCTCCGGCTCCAGGGGGCGCTAGTACGTGTTTGTCTACTTAGTCTCCATCCACAGTTCCTGTTCGAAAGTTGGCTTTCGAAAATCTAGCCAGAAGGTCTAGTCTGTTCGAAAGGAACTCGTGACAGGTGCAAGACGAGGACGCCTCAGACGTTTTCCATTTACTAAAGCCTCAATATGAGGGTAACTGCTATGACAGAGTTCATCTAAGGTTGAAGGCCAGCAAATAGGACCCTAAGTATGAACCGCGAGCTGGACCAAGAGAGAGCGCAATTTCCTCAGCAGCGGAGGCTCCTTTGGTCAGAATTTAACTTTGATGGTTCACGAACGATTACGAAATGCACGCGTTAGGGTCGCATCGTTACTAACAAAATGAAGGCTTCCGACAAACATCATCTTTTCCATCGATGAGGGGTTCTCATGCTTGAGGCGGATAGCGTAGACATAGATGTAGACGTGCATTAAACAGCCATCCCCACAGAGTTAAAGTGTGAAATATATTTGGCCTTGAGGAGATGCAGAGTTTGGTTTTGGTTCTGATTAGATCCACACTGACTTCAGGAAGGGGAACATCTCAACATTCAGGAAGAAACTCTATTTTGGGATAGTAATAAGACATCGCAGCAACCTCCATACCAATTAGCGTTTGTAATGCATGACTAGTAAGAGTAATTCTGAAGCAGACTCAAAGACGTATGACTGGCAACACGAGTTGAGACAGATGGGGATCGAGTAGGCGTGTCACTTCTGATGGGCCGTGAGACACAGTGACGACGAAGTAATAGGCGAGAAACGGTCACGTTAATTCGTAACCGTGTAGTAGTCATTTTAGACCAACCAAAATGGGCAAAAAGTCTTTATGGCCAAAAGTCATTCCTGTATGCATGCTTGAGGCTAAGCAGGATGTTGATTCATTACAACTGCAATAATTGCACGAAACAGGCGTCTGCGGTAATAATAGAACGCAAGAGATCGACACCCAATCTGCATTGACAATATACCGTGAAAACTGACCCAAAAATATTACGTGTCAAGGGCAGCATTTGAAATGTTTAGGAATCATTGCTCAAGAACGAGCACTGGAGGTTTGCTTCTTCAAACACAACAGGCCTTTTAATATGCCACCTGCACACATCACAAAAATCCCAGTGATTTGAAAGTTCTTCACAACGGGTTGAAATGTACATTTTATGAAAAAAATCGTGTGCTTTACAAGTCTGTTTTCTCTTCACATCAACTTGTCTGCATTGATTATGTGGTGTCTGTATTTTGGGTACATTTCAAATCCCAAGACTCTTTAATGAGCAGCTTTAACAGCATCATATTTAAAAAGAGGCAATCGTCAAAGATCACTGTTACCATAATAAAGGAAGTTGCTAAATTTATCAGTATAGTACTGCACAGTTATATTTTTTTTGCATGGTACATAAAAGGTTCAAGTTAAGGACAGTGCATAGCCTATCTTCCATTGATTTACCAGGCCTCGTTATCTCCCCCCACAGATCACTAGACATGCAGGTTTGGTGTCGTTTACAGGTCATCGCAGTGCGCGAGGTTACAATTGAACTATGCTTGCCAAAAGGAGCGCTAGATTGAGACACCCAAGCCGGAATTCAGGGTCAGCAGGTCTTGGAGGAAAAGGAAGGCGAAAGGGAAATTGCAGAACATGGAAAAACCCAGTCCTAAAATTAACAGATGTCATTGCCAAGTTTATCTTTTGGGCTGAATGTTATCACTACCGGACACTGATCAACAGCTGATTAACGCCGAATAAAACGAAACGTTGTTGCACTGAAAGACCGCAATAGTGGATCACTGTAACTCCTTCAAGCAACGAGTAGTTTACGTTCATCACATAAATATCAAAGTAAATTTTCAGCATTTTGTTTGGTTGGAGGTTGTTTTATCTACGAAGAAATTGCTATAGAAATGGCACTCTACCCAATCTTATCTGTCGTAATTGTCATCAGTTTCAGTGCAGGCCGAGTTGCTTCCAACCCGATCCAGGCCCAGGACCGAGCCCTGACAATGTTCTTGACCAACAAACCTGATTCCGAGACGGCCGAACCCATGGTTGGTGGTTCGGTGACGTTTCTGTGTGACATACTGGATTATCAGGAGTCCTCCCATGTCGTGACTTGGTCTCGGTTCGATCTCAGCTTGTCGTCGTGGATCGTATTAGCGGAAGGTGGTACCCTCAGGGCACCTGCCGATCAGCGGCTTCTCGTGTCTCGGGTCCAGGCCAACAACGCGTCCCGTCCAGGTAACGTGCACCAGAGTCTCGTCATTCGCCAAGTTGGCAAAACAGATGAGGGACTGTACCGCTGCAGTGTTGAAATGAGCATCGACGACAATAGCACATCCAGCTGCAGCACCAAGGCGATCGCTTCCAGGGAGATGATTCTGACCGTTTACCCCCCAGAAATCTTCCCCGTCTGCACTCCAAGCGCCAAGGCGACGGACCCACTTGTTCCCGGTGACACGCTATCCTGTGGTACCTTGACCGAGTCGAGGGTCCCAATGGTCACAAGGCGGGGCAACCTAGCGGGCCATCCAGAGGACTGGTCGAGGGGTCAGCGCAGGGACAAACGGCCCGGCTGGGAGCTGACGAGGGAGGTGAACGAAACGGACGACGGCATCGTGTACGACTGCTGGTCCTTCTCGACCGAATTCGCTGCGGTAGAGTTGGCGTTATCTTGCCCAATCTCTGTGACCGTGGTAAGGGGAACTGAGCCTCCTCCCACGAGTGGGTTATCGATGGGAGCTATCGTTGGCATCGCTGCTGGCGCTTTGGCAGCGGTGCTCATCATTACGGTTATCTGCATATGCTGCTGTTGCTGTAACTCATAAAGATTGCAAGAAAGACCGCAAACACCCCCCGCAAACATCTACGACTTGCAGTTTGCTCCGTTCCACGCCATGCAGGTTGCTGTCAGTTCTGAACCAGAAGTTGCTATATACTATAATGAATCACGAGACACTCCCGATAATCCAAAGCGTGTTTAAAAGTTACACTCAATTTGGCCTTCAATAAACAACTTAAAATTCAACTAAATCATTCAGAGAAATTTTTTTAACAATTCTTAAAACTTCTACGGAAAATGGAATGCAGTTATAACCGGGCAGGAATTAACTTTGTTTAGAAATACCATCTGAGAAGATAGAGGGCGCTCTTCAACTAAATACAAGCTTTGTGAAAATTAACAACTTGTTTTTCAGAGCAGAGTAACACTGCCCCGGTGAAAGCGTGCGTGGAAAAGGCGGGTACATGCTTGGAAAGTGTATTGCACTTCTATTGCCTATATTCGTCTGTATAAAATCCCTGAAGTGTAAACATTCTTTGAAAAATTTAAAAGAGGAAAAGGAAGAGCGAACATGCAAAATTCATTTTCCCAACGTAGTCGATTTCAGTGACAATGTAGTTTGTTACCCATCGCCGTCTGGCATCACTGACCTCTAACTTAACGGGGCAAATTTTCCCCGGCCAAATCTAGGTCCTGTTTTGTGTGTGTTTTTAAATTATATTTATATCGCGAATTGTGCACTCTTTCTTATGAATCAATATTCAAACTACTTATGAACCCAGTATTGAACAGTATTACACGTGTATACAGATACTGTAGGTTTAATTACAAAACTTTTAAGTACATTCTGAGCAGCAAACACACACTGTGAAAAACTGTACCTGGTTCTTAAAATGGAATACTTCCATTTGTCGAAGAGGATTATTATTTGTAGGATCTGCATGATCACACCTATCAGCTGATTAAATTTTAGTCTGAACCAGGAATATGAGCAGTTACATGTGATAATTTAATGCATTGACCAAACTAAATGTATTTATAGGCGTACAACATAATTTGACCTTATCTTATATAAAATAGGTAAAAATGGGATATTGTCACCTCATATTATTTTTTTAAAAAATGTGTTTACATTCGTGCATTTTCAAATGTCAAACAAGAGTATGCAGGAAGTTTACATAAGAAGCACACTTTTCTAGATTTCCGAATGAAAGAGCGCTGAAAAACTTCACTGTTCTCGATTACCGCAAAATTTAACAAAGGAAATGATTATGCATGTAATTGGCATTAATGAACAAAGGTTATATCACTCATCCAGTAATTGCATGTACTTTATAAGGCACTATACAGCACTCTTAACTTATACAGACAATATAAAAGTAACTGTTTATTGAAATAGTCGGATGTATGTATCAAATTTTCAGAGATTTTTTTACATCAGTTCCATTGCCCATATAATCTGTGAACAATATCGCTACACTGCGACATTATTGCTTATCGTAAAGCGCTGACATCCGTGTATAGTAACTTGTATGCAACAATACAAACAGCAAGAATTTTGTCATCTAGTGCAACCTGACAACTTGAGCCATATATGTTTCATGGTTGTAAGAATTTTAATCTTGACTTGAAGGCGGACCAACCAATAAGAGCTGACTTGAAATAATTATGATATAGCTGAACTGCATCTTTCTGGCCCTGTTCTTGTATGAAAAAGTGGTTGATGACAGTAGTAATGTTTTAAACTGAAACTTAATTATGGTAGATATCAGTCTGGAAAGAAGACTACTATCTATGCACATTGAATCAGATGCATTCTTAGATATTACATGTATTGGAGTTTACACTTGGACTCAGTATAGTATTCGTGGCAATAAACATTCGGAATTCAGTTTATTTCCGGCACCGATTTACTTCTTGAATTAAGACTAACATGTGCCATTACCTCATTACACTTAGCCTAAAGATCATGGACGGTACAATTATGAAGTCCTAACTTTGGGTAGCGTAAGCCAAAACCAGCTTCAAATAAGAAAATTTCAGTCTTGAAATGCGACTGTTTAGGACTACTAGGCTATGAAACATGTTTTATGTCACTTGAAAACCATAAGGTTTGCAAATCAACAGTATCCAAAAGAAATCAAATGCGAACTCTAAAGAAACACGTCTGAAAGCCTTCAAGCATGCACTAGTAGGTTATATAACTGTCAGACCATTAGGACTGGGTTTTCTAGACCACTTTTTCCACCTGACGAATCATTTGGAATTAGTGCTTCGTAGTACCTTTGCGGATCAACGTCGTTTCCAGCCGCTGAGTGGTACTCATGTGCCGAATCAACGTCAGTTGGAGCTACTGCTTGGTAATCATTTGCCGGGGCAACATCTTCTTTTATGAGGTCTTGGCATTCCCCTGCCTCTTTGGTAGGAGTGGCAAGCTCCTCGTCATTAGATCCAGGAATCGCAGTGTCCGTGATTGCAGTGTTTTTGATTGATTGAGATTCTGGTAACGCTGTTTCTCGGTCGGAAACACTTACATTCGACTTCATATCTCCAGTGTCTTGGATGGGCGTGTCAGCTCGATTCTTCTCGAATGCTGATTCGGAAAGCTGGTCATTCCTGACGCTATGTTCTGTGTGCTCTATCGAGTCTTGATCTCTGACATCTTGTCTCTGTGATCCGTTTTGTGGACGTCCCTTGTCTGGTTCGTCG